>NC_041221.1:130096446-130102454 GCF_002837175.3 Physeter macrocephalus | reverse complement strand
CAGCGTCCATGGCTCACGGGCCCAGCTGCTCCGTGGCATGTGGGATCTTCCCGGACCGGGGCACGAACCCGTGTCCCCTGCATCGGCAGGCGGATTCTCAACCACTGCGCCACCAGGGAAGCCCTCTACTTGATCTTGAAGGCCACTAATTTGAGTCCCAATACTGACCATTCTCTTTTTAAATTCCTCTGATTTTCTTTTTGGTTCAAAAATCACAACTCTCTTGAAAAGCTTCTCTGTGCTGTAGTCACTTCTCCTGGAGTTTTGATGTTTGTTGTCTCAGTTGAAGTTGTTATCCTTCTCCAGCAGCTCTGATTCTGGTTGCTCCTCCTCCTGCTAGAGGCTGGACCCCCTAGCGTGCATGGTTATTGTCCACTGCCAACTCACTGGAGCTCAAGTTCAGACGCTGAAGAACTCTAATGCAGTAGTGGTCTCCCAGATAGGCCCTGATAGGGGGTGACTGGTCCCGAGGGCCTTTATGTGGGAGTAGACAGGTTGTCGAGCCCCTGCGGAGACACCTGGAAGAAGCCTCTTGCTCTCTGGTCAGCATGTGCTCTCCTGGTCTCGGGGGGAGACCCATTCAGCCAGGATAGCCAGCCTCCCTGAGCCCTTAGGCCCACCTGCCAGAGGCCTCAGCAGCCACTTGGTTCAGGCAAACCAGAGGAGAAATGGAATTACCTATCTGATACTATTACTCAGCTTTATTTTGATATTTTCCAGCAAGTATTTTTTATGGCTGCTAATCCCAATGAGAGAAAAGGGTAGATCTTTGAGAGGAGAAACTGATACCCTTCTGATTGAAAGTACTAAATTTTTCTGTGCTAATATTAGATATTTTCATTGTGCTTCATTTTTTTCTTTAAAAGAGTGGTCAAGAAGTACATATTATTCTCTCTGTTTATAAGATACATCAAAGACCACTGATCTACCAAGATAATGTGTTGACCTGGGGGCAGCACTTGTACAGCAGGTAAAGGGCCCTAGAAGGATTTAGCATCCCCTCTGTGGTCATAGGTCTAAAGTCTTGGGGAGCATCCTGGTGGCTCACGCTGAGTATCTTCACAATAATCCTTGAAATAATTGGAGGCAGTCCGAGGTGTCATGGCCTTGAATCATTAGTTGGTAGAGATGCAGGAACAAACCCACGTAATGAGGCATCAGGGAGAGAGTGAAGACCCACTGAGAGCAGCAACAACTGGCCCTCTCAGCTGGAAGACACAGGGAGCCCCGAGGAGCTAGAGAAAGTGACAAGGGAGCTCGGTACCAGGAGGGAAAATGAGGGCCCTGGTGACAGAGAGTAAGACAGATGCGAACTGGAGAGGAACAGGAACTTGGGGATAGGAATATATTTGGAGGAAGTACTCTAAAACAAAACCATTTTGTAAAAGAAACTCTCTCAAGGGCAAAAATCCTATTGTGCGTCACATTTTTATGCAGCTTTTCCTACCAAGTTCGGCTCTGAAATAACCCTTCAGAGGCCAGTTGAAATAACTTGATAGGGCAAATAGAGGCAAAAAGAAAAAGAAGGGATTATTGTAGTTTTATTACAGCCAAGAGATGTGCAAGTTAGAACACAGGCTTTTATAGACACCCTAAATTCAATCTCAAGGAATTTCTAGACACTGCCTCATGTTACCGATAAGGAAACTGCAGCTCAGGTGTGAAAGAGACTTGCTTTGGTAGAACCCAGACAGAACCCAGGTCTCTAGTCTCCCACCCAAATGCTGTCCACAGTCTCCACTCCTTCTATTACTCACTGTGTCGCCATGTCTGTTTCTTTGGAACCATTGATTTCTGATTACTCAGATCTCTAGCAAGCCGTCTTGGGTCTCTGTAGTGTCCTAATCAGATTCTGTCTTTCACCTGGCGTTTTCCGCAGCCCACTCTGTGCCAGGCCCTGTGCCCAGCTCTGAACAGCAGAAGTAGAACCTGGTCTTTACCCTGAAACCACAGGGACCACCGTATGCCCGCCCTGGAGCTCTGGGTGACTGTGAAGTCCGGCTGCGGAGGCCCTGCCCCAGGGCCTGCTCTTCTGTCAGGGGAGCCCCAGGAGCAGGGGATGAGAAGTGCTGAGTGCTGGCAAACAGTTAGAAAAAGCTCCAGGCCAGCAGTCTGGGAGCCCATTTTAAGTGGAGTATGCCTGTGGGAGGCCCCAGGGAGAAAGCTCTTAGAAATCATGAGTCAGGTAGCTTTACTATCATCATACCATATAGAGGGAGAGATGGCATAACGGTGCAAAGGGCTCCCAGAGGGAAGAGATACACCAGGACTGACTGAGGTAAGTGGGCCTGCGACGTTCACAGGACCAGGGCCGTGCCATAACTACCTTTGAAACTGAGCTCTGGGCTCTCCTGGCAGGGACCCTGAGGTGTGAAGTGGAGCCTGCTGCATTTGGGCTTCAGGCCAGTGCTGTTCACTGTGCCCTGAGAATGTGTGATTTCAGACTCCCTCAGAAGCTGGGCAGACTTTACTTGGGTCAAGCAAACTCCCAGTGTAAGGGAAACTGCAAGGGAAGCATTTCCTCGAGATATTATGAAGCATGCTATTGCGAGTCTGCCTTTTAAAACCAATACTTTCAATATAAATATGCTTCCCTTTTCATTAAGGCAGGCCTCCTGAAGACTGTAACCAGCCCATGCTTGTATATACTTATATCAGTAAAACCAAATGGCTTCTTATTTTTCAGTCTTATTTATTCAACCTGTCAGTAATTCCAAATGTCTGAATTGAGCACTTACTATGTGCCAAGCCCTTCACATGAATCAGCTCATTTAATCCTCAAAAAAAAAAAATCCTGTAAAGGGCAAACCATTGTTATCCTCCTTTTTAAATTAGAGGGAAAAGAGGGTGGGGAACTTGCCTGGAATCACACAGCTAACAAGGCCAGGAGCCCAGGGCTGGGTCAATGTGAGGTTTAACCACGGGTTGCTTGAAACCCAGATGCGGTTCAGGGTTCACGTGAGCACGAGGATGGGTTCACTCGCACCCGACCGGCTCCAGCTTGTTCTCACCCTCCCACACCAGGTGCCTTTCAGCACGTGAGAGTTTAGCAGAGCTGAGCTCAGTGGTTTGGGGTCTCATTTCCTCCCTCTGGGGTCTTTTGTGAGGCTGGGGGCTCCAGAGGAAGGAGCTGCCCCAGGTAGGGGGCAAGGGTGAAAGTCCTGGCAGCCGACTCAGATGACACCTGTAGGCACTTTGTGGCTTTGGGAAAATTATCCAGAGCTTGGGAATAAGGACAAGGGAGGGTGGCAAGTTCTCCCTGTGTCATATGGGAACATGTTTTAGCAGTATAAAAATGATATACTGATCCATGCTAGGGAGTTGTATCTTTGTTCAACTCACTATTTTGTGTTAATTAAAAGCCCAGACTATGTAGTTACATGTTAACTTACAGATTTGTTTCCAGTAAAGATGTAAACTATTTCTTTCTGGTGGAAAAAATAACCCCCAAACGGTATGGTGTTCTTGCCCTGTAGGTCATTACCTGGTGGTGTGCCTCTCCTGGCTATCTCATCCCACCTTCTCTCTCCAATGCCTGTAAACCTCCTCCAACTCTCCTTTGAACCAGCTTCACCCTCCTGCAGGTCCCTCATTACCGAGTTGAATAAATCTTTAACACTTGCTCATTTTGTATTCTCATCAGAGTCCTGTTTTCAAGTTTTTGGAAAGTATACTTTGGCACTTATGTTCTTCATCCCTGACTGGAAATAACTGCCTCCAGAAGCCCTGCCCAGGGACATTGGACAGTTTGTAGCATCCTAGTCTGTGCTTTGGTTTGATGCAGAATTGGTTAGAATCGAATTCCTCAGGCAGAACTGAGAGCCCACTGAGAGTTAAAGGTCCTCCTTCCTCTCTCCGTGTGCCAGGCATTTCTGGCTTTGACGTAGTGGTGTGTTTTGAAGCCAATTTGTCAGACCTTAATTTAGTATCTGTGAGCCATACACAGAACAGGTTAAGTTACCTTCCAGCGATGGGTAACCATATGTTTCTGTTAAGCTTTGGGAGCTGGAAAATTGGTCGCGTGTTTCCGAGCTGGTCAGACTTCCATTTTCATGAAGCACACAGTGCTCTCGGCTTAGGCTGTGCTGTGTGGTCACTGAGAGAACATCATGTCTGCCCACTAGTCACCTGAACAATTTCAGGGGAAAAGCCCAGAGGAGGGGGGCAGGGGGCCACTGAAGCTGAAAGACATCATAATGGAGGGAGGGGGTCGCGGACCCGGTGTCCGTGCTTGAGGAGTGGGTTTGGGATTCGATGTTCGAAGATTCAAGCAGCACTTCCTCCTGTGACTCTGTAAACCTCCAGCCCTCAGAGAATTTGCTAAATTGACCTCCTAGCCGCATATTCTTGGGGTGTGTGAGCAGCAGAGAGCCTACCGGCCAGGGCTGCTGACATTTGTATGTGTCCTGATGTTGGAGAAGCTCAGACTATGGACATCTGAACCCTCCTGGCCTGAGCTCCTTGAGGCAGGGATCGTATTCCTGACTGAGCAGATTATCCCAAATCCGAGGGATTTGGGGTGAGACTCATTCAAATCTAGGCTGTACCACCTACAACCTACTTGCTGTCTGACCATAGGCATGTCACTGCTTGACTCCTATTTCCCAGTCTGTAAAATGGGCACATATACATGCCACAAATACATTCAGAGTGAGGCCTGTGTGTCTACTTCAGAGGGCTGTTACGAGGATGAAATGAAGATTAGATGAGCTCATGTAAGTGTTAGGCATGGTGCCTGGCCATTGGCATGCCTCAATAAACAGGAGTTTACCGTTTACTCAGTAACTAGGAGTTACTTTAAGCAACAGCCCCCCGGCTGGGTACTACTGGAAATGCACATCTCCCTGGGAGGAATTGCAGATTCTCTTTCCAACCCTTGAGCATGAATGAGACTTTGCAGGGCAGAGGTGGACCCAGAGCAGCCGCAGTACTCAGGTCACCCAGAGAATATGGAGGTTGCCACCAAGGGGGCCAGTGCTGAGAGACCAGGAGAGCTTTTCTCGTCCCCACCAGCAGCCTGTGAGGTGCTAAGAGCCTTGTGGCCTGTGGGAGTGTTTGAGGACGGGCCCTTTTCAGCCAGGCGTGGAGCTAGGAGTGCTGAATGCCAGGAGATGGGGCCTCCCTCCAACACTCAGTTCCCAAGAGCTGACTGCAGGCTTCCAGGGAACCAGAGTCACCCCACTTCCCCGGGGGGTACAGCTGGGCAAGGGGGAAAATTTGACTCTACAGACTGGTTCTGCCCCAGTGAGGTCTGCCTGGGAGCAATCCAGGCCTCTCCCTGTGCTGCCCCCTTGCTCTGCACACAGGGCTCCCGGCCCCCAGGCTGCTGTCCTCTCCCTGGCCCGGGGCTCTGCCCTCTGACTTTCAGGTCTCAGGTCAAATCTCACGTTCTCAAGGCAGAAGACCTAAACAGACATTTCTCCCAAGAAGATATACAGATTGCCAACAAACACATGAAAGGATGCTCAACATCACTAATCATTAGAGAAATGCAAATCAAAACTACAATGAGATATCATCTCACACCGGTTCAGAATGGCCATCATCAAAAAATCTACAAACAATAAATGCTGGAGAGGGTGTGGAGAAAAGGAAACCCTCTTGCACTGTTGGTGGGAATGTAAATTGATACAGCCACTATAGAGAACAGTATGGAGGTTCCTTAAGAAACTAAAAATAGAACTACCGTACAACCCAGGAATCCCACTACTGGGCATATACCCTGAGAAAACCATAATTCAAAAAAGTCATGTACCGCAATGTTCATTGAAGCTCTATATACAATAGCCAGGATATGGAAGCAACCTAAGTGTCCATCGACAGATGAATGGATAAAGAAGATGTGGCACATATATACAATGGAATATTAGCCATAAAAAGAAATGAAATTGAGTTATTTGTAGTGAGGTGGATGGACCTAGAGGCTGTCACACAGAGTGAAGTAAGTCAGAAAGAGAAAAACAAATACCGTATGTTAACACATACATATGGAATCTAAAAAAAAAAAA
>NC_041221.1:130039889-130096306 GCF_002837175.3 Physeter macrocephalus | reverse complement strand
AGCGGTACTGATGAACCTAGTGGCAGGGCAGGAATAAAGACGCAGACATAGAGAATGGACTTGAGGACATGGAGAGGGGGAAGCGGAAGCTGGGATGAAGTGAGAGAGTAGCATGGACATATATACACTACCAAATGTAAAATATATAACTAGTGTGAAGCAGCTGCATAGCACAGGGAGATCAGCTCAGTGCTTTGTGACCACCTAGAGGGGTGGGATAGGGAGGGTGGAAGGGAGATGCAAGGGGGAGGGGATATGGGGATATATGTATATGTATAACTGATTCACTTTGTTATAAAGCAGAAACTAACATACTATTGTAAAGCAGTTATACTCCAGTAAAGATGTTAAAAAATATAAATAAATAAAGTAAAATGAAAGCCCCCCCCCAAAAAAAAGAAGGCTTCCCTGACCTCAGATGAAAGCCGGCCCACTGCAGCGCCCTATTTAACTCCTTCCTGGCCTTTTCCCCAGCCCACATTTGTCTTGTGTGTGTGTTTGCCTGTTCACGCTCTCGTGTGTCTTCTTGCACTGTACTATCAGTGCCCTGAGGACAATGTCCCAGTCTGCCTTGTGTCCCCAGCACCTAGAATAGGGTCTGGCCCATGGGAGGTGCTCCGTAAGTATTTGTTGGATGAATAGGTGGTTGGAGGGCTGGCCGGCAGGCACTCCTGAAGCACCCGGTTGTTACCACCCACCCCATCTGGTGTGTAGAAACTGCACTGGCTGCAGACCTGGGTCTCTGCCTGGCTCTCGCACAAACCCAAATTCTGCCAACACTTCCAAGGCACTTGCATGGTCTCTGCTAAACAGAGTCAAAGTTTACCAGACGCTCTGTCTCCAGACCACCTTGGGCATGTCTGGGGCTATGAGGTAGGGACATGTACTGGGACCATCACCTTCAGCCCTTGGCTGATACAGCCCACATAGCTACACCTCTGTGCACACGCCACTCTTCACTCTAGGTCTTTAAAGAACCTGACCATGACACAGGATATGGGCTGCAGCTCCCCGGTGGATCCATATCAATGCACAGAAAATAAAGCATATAATCTGTGTGTTAGGGGCTATGTCTGCTGACAGGTGGGCCCCTCATTCCTGTACAAATACCTTCTGTCTGCAGAAGCTGGAGACCGCTGCAGTGCCAGACAGGGGTTCACGGCAGGCAGCAGTGAGGCCATCAGCGTGCAGGGTGGCAGGTACTTGGGGCTGCACCTGTCGCCTCTCGTCTTCCGTGTCCACGTCCCATTCTTCTTGGCCTTGAGCCCTGCAGAGTGTGCAGCCACCGTAGAGCCAAGCCATCGCCTCACTGTGGCTTTATGGAGGGGTGGGGCAAAGTAGTGGGCGTCTCAGCCCCAGCCCTTTGCTGGGACACTGAGGCCAGCCGGAGGGGGCCTAGGCAGCACCACCCACAGAGACCTAGAATGACCTCCGCAGGCTGGGAAAGGGGAGGGGCTCCCCTCAGTAGGCAAGCCAAGGACAAGTTCTCAGGTGAAATGCTGCCCTGGGCAAACATGCCCGAAGTGGAATTAGCATCCCAAAGCGGAACTCGAAGGGCACGATCCCTGAGAGGGGAGAGCTCACTGGTTTACTCTGTGTGAAGAACCAGTTTCAGAGACTGAGTCAGAGTTTGGGGGCAAAATAACTGAACTGTCTGTGCTCTGTGCTGTGGTCAGAGGTGAGAAACCAAGGAAGGAGGCTTCCTGCTCTGGGCGAAGGAGGAAGGCTTCTCCCTCTGATCCCTCCCCTGGGGTCAGGCGGGCTTGACTCGACCTCGGCTAACCTCCACCACCTGCAGATCCCTGGTCTGTGGCGGTCAAATCGAGAATCCTTATTTGAATTGCAGAGGGAGGCTTTAGCACCGACTGGTACAAATGGACTTGTTTCTTCTGCCACCATCACTTTCATGTAACAATTCCCATGTCTGCCCATGTTCGGTACATTTAATTAGTGTTGAAAAGCAGCTTATTTGGTGAGATGATCAGTTTCTAACCTGGGTAAATGACTTTCTTTATGACTATAAATTAAGCACATTATATCTTTTTCAGGCATCATGGTCGTCCTCATAAATACTGTAGGCAGTTGCTGGCAGTCTCACTTGGTTACCTTTCCCATTACTGTTTTATCATCGTCCTGGTAGGAGGCGGGAATTCATTCTGTTTTCATAACAAGGAGGAAGTGGTGACAAGGGGCTCATTTAATGAAACCACGCTTGGCCGGCGTCTCGGAGGCCAGGGTCAGGACCCCAGGCCGCCCCCGTGCACGGCATTCTCCGCTGGTCAGGGCGCCTACTGGCCACAGACTGGGAAGGGCAGGTGCAGGGCTTTCAAGGTACTTCTGTCTTAATTGCAAATAATTAGGAATCAAATATTTGCCAACAGCCCATTTCCACGTCAGAGAGAACCTGAGTGTTCTTGGCCACTTCGATGAGCACAGGTTGGCACAACTGTTTTCTTAACACTGACCCCTCAGAGCACAGGCTGGGGGAGGCCCTCAGAGCCACACCTGCAGGATGATCAAACCTGGGCGTCGGAAGCGCCACGTGCAGCGCTGGTCCTCAGAGGTGTTGGGTGCAGCCTGGGCATGTGGGCGTCTCAGAGGGGATAGGATCAGGTAGAGAGGAATCTCCCCACCCCCGTCCACAGCTCACTGGCCTTCCATTGATGCCTGCACTGGATTAGGGGGTCTCTGAAGGGCCTCGCTGCACTGCCACTTCTGGTCCTAGTCCCCTTTACCCCAGAGGAGGCCCACCTCTACGGACAGTTGCCTCCCCTTCATGCCTCCATCCCTCCAGCTCCCCACGTGGAGGTGGCAAGGGAGGTACACCCCTGAACAGTCACTGCATGAGGGCCCCTTTCCACCTTCCCATCCCAGCTTCTAGCCTGGGGGTTAAGCATCGAAACAGAGTTAGGGAGGACAGCTTTGAAAACTATTGTGTTTCTTAAATCCTGAGTGAGGGGCAGGCTCAAGAAGACAAAGACCCTGAACCCGTGGGGCATCCTGAGGCCAGAGAGTGGGGCAGACCCTCTCAGGGTCACGGGGCTCAGAGAGGGGCCCTCGGACTGGAGGTGGCAGCAGGCACCTGGGGGAGGAAGTGGACCCCAAGGGTGCATTGGAACTGATGTACCCAGAGAGAGCCCAGTCTGGGCAGGTAGCACAGCCGGGGCAAAAGCACCAAAGCAGGAACTGAAAGACCGGAGGCTCAGAAAGTTGGGCTTTGTTTCTTCAAAATGGGGTGGCTAGTGGGTATCCTTCTCATCCCACAGGGAAGTTTATTAAAATAGTGATACAATGGCAGCACTTTGTGTCCTGGCATTGACTTGGGAAAGAAACAAAGGCTGATATTTTTAGAGCTGGTTAGTTTCTTCCAGTAGCCTCCGGTGCTCTCCAGGATAACCCATTTTCCAATAACCCAGGAGAATCATACTAATCAAACACACTCTGTGGCAAAGCAGCCATAAACACCGTGGGTGAAGGGCCTCCAGCCCAGAGCCTCCCACAGCCGTGTGCCTTGGCTCCCCCCAACCCGTCAGCCTTGATAGGAGGGTGCATGCTGGGGCCAGTGAATGCCACCTAGCCTTCGTGGTGACACGCCAGCAGTTAGCAAAGAGGATAAAGGGGATTCCCACGCCCACTTATACAATCTGCACTTTTATACTGCTCAGAGATATTTTGACCTTCTAGTTTATTATGATTCAAGAAAAAGTCAATATTTCTCAGCTTGCCAAAGCTGGAGGAATTTAAATGAGTTATTGAATCAAGCAGTTAATCTACCAATAACTGACTTTTCTTTTTCTTTTCAAATCTATAATGATGAAAAACAGACTCAACCAAAAACAAGTTTTTTTTCCTTAGGCACTTTAATCCCATGGGGTAGGAGTTGAGGCTGAAAGTTCAGTCTTGACGGCCCAGGCCATTCTGTCTTGCCAATATTTTGAAGAAGATTTAATTAAAACTTAAAAGCAAAGACTTCTGTGCCCATAAAATCTGCATTCATGTTTTAATTTTGTGTGTCTTGATATCCCTTTATAATTCTCAATTTCCTATCTGTTGCCATTAATGCCACGTGGCAATCATCCAGTTTTCTGGACTCTTTGGAGGAGTGTCACGTTGGTGGTAGATGCTTATTTGGCCCTCCATGTAAGTGTACCTTTTCAGCAATAAGCCACTCTACCAGCTGTCCTTCTGCTTTGGTGTGTGAGCTCTGGACACCACTGCCTGAGATCACTATGGGCATGTGTTGGGTGCAGGAGACACACAACAACATGGCAAGTGTGAGACCCAAAGGAACACAGCAGCTGCTGTTTCCATCTCAGCCTTCTTGCCCATGGCTGCAGGCTGCAGTATTGTGCTAGAAAGGACTGAGCAGGGGACAAAGGCTGCTGGTGCCTCCACTGCTGTTGTGTCCTAGGGAACTGTATTCTCCTCAGAGGAATAGGTCAACTTCTGGCCTCCCTGCCTTGGCTGCCCCCCGATCCTGAACACTTAAGAGTACCATTTTCTCCTTACTCCACACTTACTCCTTAGACCCCACCACGGCTCCCCAGTGCCTAACATATCAGACCAAAACGCCTCTGCTTGGCTGGCTGAGTCTATAAGGCAGAACCACGCCTTGCTACCCTTATCACCCCAACCCACACCGTCTCCTCCCAGAGACAGGCAAGTGCTTCCTGCGCTGTGGTTACGGGAGCCTTGGCTCAAGCCCTCTGTCCCTTGGAAAGCCCTCCTCCGCTCAATCAGCAGGGTCCATCGGTACTTTGCCAGCTCCGTGTGGCCCTCTGTTTACTCCTCCCTTCCCGGATGGGCAGGGGTTGTGTCTGAGATGTTTGGCGAGAGCCAGCCAAAAAACCTGGGCTCTACACGGCAGGACACTGCTCGTAGCACTGCCGCCAGAGGGGCAGGGGCTCCACGGGGCGCCCGAGCCCCCAGGCCTCAGCCTCACAGCCTCTGCTCACCACAGCCTGAAAGAGCCACACATGTGGGCCATGCCACATACCCCTGCGTGCTCACGGCTGACCTTCTGTGTTTGTGTGCCTGGCAGGGCTTTCCGGCCACCGTGGGCTGCCGGCCTCCTGCAGGAAGAAGTTCTGCAGCCGCGGGAGCAGGTGCACACTCAGCAGGGAGACAGGGGAGCCCGAGTGCCGGTGCCTGGAGGCCTGCAGTCCCAGCTACATGCCCGTGTGTGGCTCTGATGGGAGGGTTTACGAAAACCACTGTGAGCTCCACCGTGCTGCTTGCCTGCTGGGGAAGAAGATTGTCATCGTCCACAGCAAGGACTGTTTCCTTAAAGGTAGGAAGACGGCTCTCTGCCTCTATGCTCGTGGGTTTTGTCATGGATTTTCTAATGCCCTTCTGACAAATGACCTGGGTGCTGCGTCTTACGGGTTAAATGTGTTTTTAAAAAAAGAGAAAGGGGAAAGAGCCTTAACAACATAGCAGCAGCAGCGCGTGTTCGTTTGTGTCCACCTCCAGAGGCCCCTGCCCTTAGAGGAAGGCCCTGGGAGAGCAGAAGCCAGGGAGGCCCACTAAGCCCTGGGCTGGTGCAGAGCATGTGTCCAGTAGGAACCAGGCTGAAAGGCGCTGCCCAGGTCTCTTGCACAGGGTAGGCGCTGCCCAGGTCTCTTGCGCAGGGTGGGCCCTGCCAGGTGGCGGCAGAGAGCACGCTGGCCCCTCTGGACAGTGTCTCGTGAATCAGGAGACCATGCTGTGTGTAGAATGTGGCCAGATGGACCCCGCAGTCCAGTGGTTCCCAGTATCGTGGGCACTCCAGCTCTGGCCTAGAGTGGTCACCTGGCCTGTCCAGAACACCTCTGAGCAAGATGAGGAAGGCCCTGCAAGGACTTCAGAACGTGTCCATGGAGTTGGGGCCAAAGGGTTCACGCCCTCTGCTGGGCTTGAGTGAGAGGGACAGTGCCAGCTCCCAGTGGATGGTTAAAAGCCTCAAGGGCAGAGCCCATGGCTCTTGGTGCACGAATATAGTCTCAGCACGTGGCTCAGGGCCTTGCACCAAGATGTCAACAACTCACAGATGCTCAAGAATATGAGAGCTAGACCGCAAATTCCCATGTCCATGCGGCCCCAGTGAATGGTGCATGCCACAGCCTGTAGAAATATTTGTGATACTGAACCCAAATGACCACACATGAATAACTTAGACGATGTGAGACGGCAGAAGCAGCACTTGGGCAGGTGGGAACAGGCCCACCGGCCCGAGCCGGGGGACGCTGGAGGTGGGGAGCCCATGTGGGGCTGCATGAGGTCCGAGACTTGCTGTGGGGCGGGGCCGGGAGGGGAGGAGAAAGCCTGGATGGAGCCCCGCTGCAGAGTGCTGGTGACGCTGACAGAAAAGGGCTTCTGTGTGGTCACAGCTGGGAGCCTGGGTGCCCAGAGGGAAGGGCAGAGCTCTGGTCTCACTTGCACAGGCACCAGGACCATGTGGCAGGAGGATTCACGGTGGAGTCCAGGTCTGTGGGCCTTCTGCACCCCGAGAAAGGGCAGCTTTCCCACCTCATCCACGGGCCCTGGCAGCGGGGTCCTGGAGCAGGCGGGTCTCCGGAAAGTTGAGTTTATCTTGTGATGGGAAGTCTTGGACCCTTTCATGGCCATGCTTATGACACGAATGCTGACGTGCTTTAGAAATCATGAGTCCCAATGAGGAATCAAGACAAAATGAGCCCAGGAAAAATGTCCGAGGCCTGGAAGCCCTGACCAGCCCAGGCCTGCCGATGCCTCAGCAGCCGTGAGCACTAAAACACTTGACCACTTGCTCCAGCCTTATTGGCCATGTTGAATTTTTATAGACTGACGTTCCATTCTCCGGTTTCCAGTATCCCCCAACTTGCATCTTTCTAAAGGTTTTTATTTCTGCATCGGAGTGTTCATAGCCTCCCTCACCATCGGTTATTCAAACAGCATTTCTTATGTCACGTGAGAGAAAATCACCCACCACAAAACCTGCCACGGTGAGGGGTGCCGGGGGAGAGCTGGAGAGCGTGCAGGAGGGGCAGGCAGATTAGGTCTTGGTTCTGCTTCGTGCTGATTGAATTTATCCACCGAATCCTTCTGATTCGTTGGGTTTTTAACCGATTTTGTGAATTCCCACCCACTCGAGTTGCAGACAGAGACGCTCTGCAAAACATCCCTTTTTGGTGGAAAGGGGTACCTGCAAAATCTCAGAGGGACCTGGGGTTGCAGCCCAGTTCTGTGACCTTGGGTGCATGATTCCGCCTCTCTGGGCCTTTTCCTCATCTGTAAAAAGGGGCTATTGGCAGTTCCCACCTGCTCCCTGGAGAAAAGTAAAGGAGATGCAGCACAGAGACCACTTAGCGTGGGCCGGGTATGTTACACGTGTCGGGTATTAATGACACCTGTTGTCATCATTTATCTAATTCAGTGTGGCCTCAGGCCTGGAGCAGAGAGGTGCACAAGGTGTGAGGGGAATGCAGAGGCAGGAACAAGGGCTCTGACCAGCAGGTCTTGGGCCCAAATGGCTTGCTGGTAGATGGAGAGTGAGAGAGGAAGGTGCTGAGAGTCAGGCCCTCAGGCTATCCTGGAGATGCCCACCTGGGGCTAGGGCTCCCCCGTCTGCAGCCCTGGCCCCGTGGGTCTGGACCCCACGGAGAAGCCTTCACTGCCTCTGGTTCAGCATCAGCTCCAGTTCCTAGGCAGGAGGCCAGCCGGCCTCTCCTTCTCTAGCGTTTCCATAGGGAATGCCCAGCAAAAGCAGTAGAGACCTGTTCACTGGTCCCAGGGCCTTGGAGGGCGCAGAGGCAACCAGGCCTAGGAGGGTGCTTTGGGAGCACACTTCTCCACCTTCGCCAGAATCATGGCTCCAACGGGGAGCGGGGTGTAATGGACTGACAGAGGGCTGGGGGGCAGGCAGGATGGGATTCTTGGGAAAAAGGCTGGTGGGTATAAAGGACAGCTTCCTTCAGTCCTCACCCCAAGATGGCAGCAGAGTATTTAATGCCATCTTGAGCTCCATTGATGACGATTTGTCTTTCATTCCGAATGAGTTGTTGATCCAGGAAACTTAAAAACACCTTTTTCCCGTGCAAACAAAAATTGTAAAATCATAATGTTTCACTGTCTTTTCCTACCAGCTTTACAAAGAGAAGTTATGACTTCACTCTCTGGGGCTTTCTCTGCCCCCAGAAGTCACTATATTAGGACCGTCCTTATGGGGTTGGAGCACGTAGAGCGAGGGGGACGGGGACGTGGTGGTGGGTTCCTAGGCGAGGCCACCGCAGTTCAGAGCACTCGCTCTGCCACCAGAGCCCCTGAGCCCTCACTGGGGTGCAGAGGGGGTTCTCAGGGGTACTGACTGGGGACATGACACTAACCCCTCTGCCAGGGAGGGGAGGCAGCATTCGAAGCCCATGTACAAGAAAACTTGTGGTATCACATTCCCGTTGCTATGGCAATGGGATACAGTGTGAATACAGAATGAAATACAACATCATTGAGGGATCATTAGCTGGTGAGAAAATCAAAACTGAACTCAGCATCCTTGCTTCAGCGGGTGTTGGCAGCTTCCATACCAGCAGTCCTGACGTCCCAAGCAGGGTCTCACTCGCTGAAAGTCAGGGGGACAAGGGAGGTGGGATACTGTCTCTCCTTCTCCTTGGGGCAAAATTAGAGTCACGTTTGTCCTCGGTACCAAATATTACCAGTGAACACCAAGATAGTAGGTGGATTTCTCTGTACCTTTAACTTTTTCTAGAGTTTGTGTCTTAAAAGTTATCTTGTGACATGGCATTCCTATTTGTGTACTAGCTGGCACTTTTAAAATGATTTTTCTGACTCAGTTCTGAATTCACACTTTATCTCCTACACTGTTGGAGAAGACAAGATTTCCACTCAGCTATCACTCAGCACGCCTGGCTTGTATTATCCCAGATGATAGTGTCATAGTTGGGCAGTTTTCCCAACAAACCATGAAATTATGGAAGAAAGAAGCCTGTTAGGGTTTCAGTTCTAAACAGACCATTAAGTAGGTACTCTTTGGTGCTTCAGAGGGGAGTTCCCAGGCTTATAAAATCAGAGGAAATAATTGCCACTTTTTATTTTAAAAATTAAACATACTATAGGCTCACTAATAAACCTTTTTTTCTTAAGTGTTACTAAACACAGGAATAAAAACCCAAACTTCTGTTACAAGTTAGCAGAGCAGATAGATCTTGCTGCCAAAGACTTCTTTTCTTCTTTTGGGTATTTAGTTGTTGTTGTTACTTCGCATCTTACTGCTTTAGAAACATAAATTGAGTCCCATGCCTCCAGGGCATTTCCACACTTTGACAAGTCTCCTCTGCCCTGCCAGGGAGAGCTACTCACATTCCCAGCTGTATCGGCCCAGCCCCAGAGAGACTCAGCGTCCCACGGTGTGGGAGCAGTGGGTGCAGGGCCATGTTGGTGGTGGCAGGCATCCTAGGGGATTTGGCTTCACCCTGCTGGAGCGGTCCCTACAGCAGGGAGGTGCTGGGGCCTGCGGAGAGGCCCATGCTGAGGGAGCAGGTGGCACAGGACCAAAGGCACCGGCTTTAGGTCAGCCATGGGGCCATTCCACACCGCCCTGGAGAAGACACATAAGCTCTGTCTCACTTACTGCATCTGTAAGATGAGAATAATGATAGTCCCTACCTCATGGTGTCGCGAGCATAAAATGAGCAGTGCCAGTCACATCATGAGTGCTCTTCTCTAAACAGTGTCAGCAGCACTCCAGAGGTTGGTGTTGTCATTGCAAACATCAGAGCACAGTCGAGAGGCAGACACAGGAGGCTGTAAGAACCCTGCCCACATGTGACCATGCTGGATATGGGCTTAGAGGTCAGGGGTGTGGATGTTCTGTGAAAAAGGGGAGAGAAGAACATTGGTCCTCCATGTGTATTTAACGAATGACTGGAATTTGACCTCCAAATGATCAAACTTCTATCAGCTTCTCCAACTGTCTTGGTTGTTTTTTTTTTAATTAGAGTAAAATTGCTTTACAATGTTGTGTTAGTTTCTGCTGTACAATGAAGTAAACCAGCTATATGCATACCTACATCCCCTCCCTCTTTGACCTCCCTCGCCCGCTTTTCCCCCCATCTAGGTCATCCTAGAGCGCCGAGCTGAGCTCCCTGAGCTATACAGCAGGTTCGCAATAGTTATCTATTTTACACATGGTAGTGCGTTTATGTCAAACCTAATCTCCCAGTTCATCCCACCCTCCCCTTCCCCACCCACCCCGTGTCCACATACCTGTTCTCTACATCTGCGTCTCTATTCCTGCCCTATAAGTCGGCCTTGCTTTTTGAAAAGAGATGGCAGTGAGTTATCCAAGTTCACCCCTTGAGCTAGTAGAGATGGAAGAGAAGAACCAAGAGCTCCTGATTCCAGGTCTAGAGGAAGTTTCTGGAATGCATAAAAGGCTCTCAGGAACTGTCAGTTGAGCCTGAGGGAGGGATTGGTCCACCAGAGGATGAGAAGGGGACTATCTGGGGAGAGAGCTGGAGAAGAGACATTTGAGGTGACTCTTGAAAGGTGAGTGAGGGCATCCTAGGGTGCAGACGGGACAGAGCAGATGATTCAGATGCAGGTCCTGGGTGCAGGGGCGAGGCGGGGGGGATGGTGACGGAGACTACAGGTGAATGCAGACAAGTGGGTAAGAGTGAGGCCTGTGTGCCAACCTAGGTAATTTGAACTCAAGCTGACTGAGTGTCAGATAAGATAGTCCAGCTTTCCCGTTTCCCAGAAGGGAACCCGGAGGCCCAGAGAGGACGAGTACCTGCCCCAAGTTCCACAGGCTCTGCCGCTACAGCCCACCCTTCACAATCACCCCCAGCTTCGGGGCTCTTTTTAATTCGGTCCCAGCAAGGCATGTTCACAGCAGATGTGACTGCTTTATCCTTTTCCCCCAGGAGACTTTGTGGAGGGAGGACTCAGGAGCCATGGTCAGTGGGAAAGGCCTCTGCTGCTGGGCCAGGCCTCCCTGCTGTGCAGGTCAGCAAGAGGCCCAGCTGGGAGCGTCTCCAGGAGAGCTAGCTCAGTCATCCTGAACCCACAGGGCCTCTGCACACCAGAGCACCAGACCACTTCCTCTCCCCTAAGGAAGGAGTGGGAAACTCAGCATCTCCCAGAGCTGTTAGAGGAGCCTGGAGACGAAGCCACAGAGCCTCTGGGGCATATGCCCACTGTTAGCTTGCTCTGGCCTCTGGGCACTGGCCTCTACTTTCTCTCCAGCCCCCCTACCTGTTTCCAGTCTCTTCCAATTGTCCTTCCACTCCTGGCCCCACCTGCATTCTGTCCAAAGGCCGCTGCTGCTTCCCCAGCCCTTGCAAAGGAATCTCTCTGTACCCTTCCTGTCCTTCACTTTGAGCTCCACACAGAGCGATGTGGCCATTTGCCACCAAGCTGTCTTGCTTCAGAGATATTGGTTTTTTTTTTTTAATTTTATTGAAGTTTAGTTGATTTACAATGTTATGTGTACAGCAAAGTGACTCAGTTATACATCTGTATATTCTTTTTCATATTCTTTTCCATTATGGTTTATCACAGGATATTTAATATAGTTCCCTGTGTTATACAGTAGGACCTTGTTGTTCATCCATCATGTATATACTAGTTTGCATCTGCTCATCCCAAACTCCCAGTCCTTCCCTCTGCCACCCCCCCTCCCCCTTGGCAACCACAAGTCTGTTCTCTATATTTGTGGGTGTTTTTTTGTTTCATAGATACTCATTTTTGTAGTATTTTAGATTCCACATATAAGTGATATATGGTATTTGTCTTTCTTTCTGACTTACTTCACTTAGTATGATAATCTCTAGTTGCATCCATGTTGCTGCAAATGGCATTATTTCATTCCTTTTTATGGCTGAGTAGTATTCCATTGTATATATGTACCACATCTTCTTTATACATTCATCTGTCAGTGAATGTTTCCATGTCTTTGCTATTGTGAATAGTGCTGCTATGAACATAGGGGTGCATGTATCTTTTTGAATTATAGTTTTGCCTGGATACATGCCCAGGAATGGGATTGCTGGATCCTATGGCAATTCTATTTTCAGTTTTTGAGGAACCTCCATACTGTTCTCCATAGTGGCTACACCAATTTACATTCCCACCAACAGTGCAGGAGGGTTCCCTTTTCTCCACACCCCCTCCAGCAGTTATTATTTGTAGACTTTTTAATGATGGCCATTCTGACTTGTGTGAGGTGGTACCTCATTGTTGTTTTGATTTGCATTTCTCTAATAATTAGAGATGATGAGCATCTTTTCATGTGCCTATTGAACGTCTATGTGTCTCTTTTGGAGAAATGTCTATTTAGGTCTTCTGCCCATTTTTCAATTGGGTTGTTTGTTTTTTCGTTATTGAATTGTAGGAGCTGTTTGTATACTTTGGAAATTAAACCCTTGTCGGTCGCATCATTTGCAAATATTTCCTCCCAGTCCATAGGTTGTCTTTTCATTTTGTTTATGGTTTCCTTTGCTGTGCAAAAGCTTATAAGTTTGATTAGGTCCCATTTGTTTATTTTTGTTTTTATTTCTATTGCCTTGGGAGACTGACCAAAGAAAACATTGGTGCAATTTATGTCAGAGAATGTTTTGCCTGTGTTCTCTTTTAGGAGCTTTATGGTGTTATGTCTTGTATTTCAGTCTTTAAGCCATTTTGAGTTTATTTTTATGTATGATGTGAGGGTGTGTTCTAGCTTCATAGATTTACATGCAGATGTCCAGCTTTCCCAACACCACTTGCTGAAGATATAGAGACATTGTTGACTGTCCACTGGGTGCCAAGGCTGTGCAGGACCTGAGAGTACCAGTATGATCAGGATGCCAGGCCTGACATCATGGAATTAACAGCCAAAAGAAGGTCGGGGTCTAGTCCCCAGTACCCCAACTCTCTGGGCCACTGTGTGGGGCTGCTCTAGCCAGAGACACCCCAAGATCTCAAGGACCAACGGAAGTCTTCACGGACCGTCTCCTTCTTGCAGCCTCCTCCATAGGTCCTGCCGGCATCAGTGCATCACCAACAGCCTTCCAGCACAGTGGCCCTCGGGTCACAGTCATCCCATTTATAGTATCTGCTTCCAGGATCAAGAAACATGACTTAAACATGTGTCCCCTCTGGATATTTCCTCTAGGTTTTATGCAAGACAGTGTCCTGACATGAGCACCCTGCAAGTACGCAAGAATGCTGTCAGTTCAGCACTTGTGGTGTGCTTCACAGAACCACCACACTTTAAATACATTCCAGTAATTAAAAATTGCTAATAAGTTATTGAGCTGAGAAAGTCTCGCACTGCACTGATTTCGCTTATGGAAACAGGTTGCAGCCTCTGAGGCCCCCCACAATGTTTCCTGTTCTTTCCCAGCACCCACTCCCTCTTATTCCAGCTCCTCCTTCTCTGTGTCCACTGACAGGCTCACACTCTTTCACCCTACAGCCTAAAGAGCTGGCTTCGTCCCAGCATCCCTCAAGATACCATTTCACCTCTCCCCTCCTTCTCTCCCAGGCACCTGAAGCCTTGCCTGCGTTGGCCGCCTCCTCTTTCCCAGCTCCGGCCGCCTCCTCTTTCCCAGCTCCCTGGCGCTCTGCCCTCCAAGGCCTGCGCCTGGCTCTTGTCCCTATTAGGAACACTGCATCCTTGTAAATGCCAAGTCCAGGTGGCACTTTCCAGGTCTGGTCTTACTACATCCTTCCTACATGGGTGTCTATCAGTCTTCCTGGTCCAGCCCCTGCCCTTCTGACCCTTCACAGGGCCCCTAGTTGTTCTTCCAGCTCCTGGTCAGATATTTCTTCAAACCCACCTTCCATGTGGCTTTAAGAGTGAACCCTCCAAGAGGTAACTCTGACCACGTGCTCTCCTGCTTGAACCCTTTCATCCGTTCATCCAAAGAACATACGCTTCCTATGAGTCGAGTCTACTCTGGGCACTGGGGATACAGCAGAGCACAAACAGACAGGGTTCCTGCCCTCGTGGAGCATACAGTCTTATGGGGGAGACAGTAAACAGGAGATGAGGTGTCTTAGGTGGTGACAAGGGCCAGCGAAGAGGAAGACAGGGAAAGAAGTTAGTGAGAACATCTAACATGAGAAGTGACTTTTGAGCAAAGGCCTGAAGGAGGCTGGGAGGTCAGGGAGGGAGGCATTTGAATATCCAGGGCAAGAGCATCCCAGCGGAAGAAATAGCAGATGCAAAGACCCTCCTTTGAGAGAGGTGTGAGAGGTCTCCTGGCACTTTTGGGGATCAAAAAGGGGACTAGGGTTGCTGGAGCAGAGTGCAGAAGGGGAGAGACATCCAAGAGGTGTAGGGACAGATCATCCAGGTAGGGCCTTGTCAGCACTGAAAGCCCAAACTCTCAGCCACTGTGCTATGTTTTCTTTCTAATTTCCACCACCCTCACCCAGGATGGCCTTGAGGGGACCTCCGTCTTCATCACCACCCCAGAAAACTTGAGGGGTGTGCTGTGGGCTGGAAAAGACGACCTGTCCAGGAGCTCATCACCAAGGATTTCTAGGTTCACGCTTTAACTGAGATAAACCTATAGGACCCAGGGGATTTCCTGTTTAAGCCCCAAGCTGCCCAAGGTGCCATCAGAACTTCTAGCAAGAGCAGCATCCTCCCTCTGTTACAACTTCTTGTTAGCTTGTGTGTCCTCCCACTATCTTGGATGTCCTTATGAGTGGGGAAATGTGATTTGTCTTTCTATTCTTTGCTTATTGGAGATGTTCCATTCATTTCTTAGATGAATGCACAAATTGATGATTATATGTTAGAGGGCTCACACAGTCCCACAGAGGGCCCCACATGAGAGGATGGGAAGCCCTAGCTGGAGGCTCACCATGCAACACAAATCACAGGGTCCCAGCAAAGGAGGTGATAGATTCATAAGTAGGACTCTGCTCAAAGCGGGAGTGGGGGGAGCACATCAGTGGGTGTTGAGGGAGCATGAGGAAGGAGGGAAGGAGAAGGAGGTGGGGTGCGGGGGTGACATGGAGCCTTCTGCCCCCCAAGCTTCCCTGCAGGAGGCTGCTCCAGGAAGGCCCCGCGTGGAGAGGAGGGAGGCCCTTGGTTCAGGCTGCTAAGCACCATTTAATGGAACTAAGGCCAAAACTTGGGAGGCTTTGGATGATGATCAGGAGTCAAATGTTTAATTACTAGAGCGAGAAGTTGATTTGGGACTGCTTTAAGCTTCTCCCCTATTGCACCTTCAATTAAGATCAAGGCCCCCGTGTAGCGGCCGCTAAATGACACCACATATTGAATCTCTGTGCTCAAGCAGTTTATTGAATTATCTGTGTGACAAACTCAGCAGCTGTCAGGCCAGCCACAACTCAAATATGTTGACTCTGGGTCGCTGCCTGAAAGTGTTTCCTGCTTACTGACAGGCTGAAGGCAAGGGTTTTCTCGCTCTTCTGTACACAGGGAGTCCCTTTCAGGTTCTTCTGTTCCCTGATGACATAAGGTGTTAAAGGGGCCAGTGGCTGGGAAGACAGTGGGTACATGAGTCCAGCGAGGCCTGCAGGTCAGCCTGCAGTTCTTGGTTCCCAACCCCTGACTCACCTGTAGCCCCTGCGGCTGGCGTGGGTGCCCAGACTCTCTGCCTGCTTTTCTGGACAGGGAAGCAATGTACCTGTTTGGGCCATCTTTTTTCTCCAAAGAGAGAGAGGTGCACTTATCACTGTATTAAATTAACTGAAATAAAGCAGGGAAGTTTGGGGGTGGAGCAGACCCACAGAGTGACCCAGGGAGAAGTAGGTGATGGCTTATCTCCCCCAGCAGAGCAGGCTCATCAAACACATGAATAAGGAGATCCAACTCTCAGCCTGTGGAGGTGAGTCCCCACCTGGTACAGCCAAGGGTCAGAGCTACAGAAAGCTGGGGCCCAGCCCTCTGCAGCATCCTGGGGCTCAGGAACCACCCGTTTTCCTATTGTGGGTGGACTTGTGCCTGGCCCTGTGCCACATGCCACAGAAGAGCAGGGCCCAGAACATGGGGTGTTCTTGAAGCTAATGAGAGCAGAGCTTCACAGTGACTCCCAGACTTGGGCACCCGGTCCACGCAAGCCCTGCCCTCCGCCTTGATTCTCCTCGTGCCCACTTCTGCTTTGATGTGTTCCGATCCCTCATTAATGAAGGTAAGCAGAGTGAAACTACTTTCAGAAAGCTCCCCTAAAGGAGAGTAGTAGAATCCCTCTGCTTGCAGGTAATTAAAATCAACAGATGCAGTGAACTCTGTCCACTTGTTATAAGCAGGGTGTGTGTGTTGTGTGTTTCTCTCTGCAGCGGGAGGAAAGAGCTCATCCAGTGACCTGGCAGACATGTCTGTTTACTTGTCTTCCTTAGGGAATTGTGTCCCACTGTCTGTCCCTTAGTCCTCTCCTGCCCACTTCGGTCAGCTGAGGTGTGGCCCACAGGCCTGTCTCCGGTGGACCAGCAAATGCCTCTGTGAGCCCCACATGCCCCTTTCATTCTGCCTGGCTGAGTTCTCTGATCCTCTACCCAGACCTCTCTCTCTCCCTGTCTCTTGTGTGTGTAGCTCACTTAATCATTCCTGTTTCCATTAAAATATAGCAAGTTCAAGGTCTTTTTTATGGGCTTTGCAGAGACCTTCGCTTCACCGGGTCAGGTGGAGTTTGTGCACACCCAGCTCTGCATTGGGCCCTCGTAGCTGAGGTTGTAAATTTCTTCCCCACTTGAGCCTGTCCAGTGATTTCAGGAACCCAGGGGATGATGGGTCTGATAGCAGAAGCTTTCCTGGTAGGGGGTAATGGGCAGGAAAGAGGGACTGAGGATGAGCTCTTTGCCAAGCTGCAGAAGGAAGAAAACCCCCGAGTGAGGAAGGTGTTTCAAAGTGGGACACCCAGGGACACCAGGATAGCAGTGGAGGTGGTGGCAGGAAGGGTCAGTGACACATCGTCCTAATTATTTAGAGAGTGAGCTTGTGAGTTCTCCTTTCCCCCCATGAACAAAACCAGATTTTCAAGGGTGCCTCTCAACTCTGTGGCCACAAGTGTTGGTTACAGGGAAGTTACAACCCTTCAGGGGTATTTAGCGGCGGTGACATGCAGGTAGCTGTAATTCCACAGTCTGGACCATCTCGCCAGGGCCGGGATACGAGTCAACGGCAGTGAAGCCTGCACAGAACTGTTTGAACCTGAAAGAGAGGTTGGCACATTCACACACACTCTGTTTTACACCCACGTCTGTCTCCACGTGGATGTGTGCCATGACCAGTGAGGTGAGCACGCTGCACAGAAAAGAAGTCCCGCTCCCTGCCACGGAGCCACCGCGGGCTCTGCTCAGCAGGAGAAGGGGACGCTCGCGTCTCCCGTGCCTCCCTGCATCTCCCCTTCACCTGTGTGCCTGCCCACCCCCACAACACCCCACCCCTGCCAAACTATAGCAGCCTGAAGGTCTTGTTTACATGCCAGGCTTCTCTCGGGAAGCACTCTACTCACAGGTTTGTTTTTCTTTAATTGAAGTATAGTTGATTTACGATGTTGTGTTAGTTTCAGGTGTACAGCAAAGTGATTCAGATATATATGTTTGTGTGTGTGTTCTGTCCTTAATTCTTTTCCATTATAGGTTATTACAAGATACTGAATATAGTTCCCTGTGCTATACCGTAAATCATTGTTGTTTATCTATTTTATGTATGGAAGTGTGCATCGATTAATCCCATACTCCCAATATATTCCTCCCCCGTCTCCACTTCGGTTAACCATAAATTTGTTTTCTGTGTCTGTCTGCTCATGGTTTTAAAGGAACAAACTTCGCATTTTAAAAAGTTTTGTGGCTCTCAGGGCAAACAGTTGTGGGTATCAGGAAGACCTAATGAGAACGGGCATCTGTAGAGAAAGAAGGCAGAGTCCGCTGCTGGGAAATGTGGTTTCTCTCCCTGGAGAAACGCCGACAGGAGCCCATGTACTCATTTAGAGAAACAGTTGGTGGGAAACAAGATGCACCCTTGAACGTGCCTGTCTAGAAGGCTGGGGAAGAAGTAACTCGAAGTGAAGGCTCCGCCGGCCTTCCTTTGGGTGCAGCTCCACAGAGACTCAGTTGGCTGCGATTACAAACATAAAAAATTTCAGCAAATTATTGTGATTTCATGCTTCTCACCCTTTTGAAGAGATCAGAGATTTGGCTGGGAATGGAAGGCAGGGTAATAGCTAATGCAAGAAGCTCGTGCATTGTGCCGGGCCCAAGGCTGGGTACTTTATTCACTCTTTCTCATCAACCCCACACGGCCCTCCCGGATACGGACTATTAGTATTCCTACTAGGCAGATGAGGAAACCGAGCCTCAGAGAGGTTTAGTGACTTGCCCAAGACCACCCAGCTGGTGAGGGGGAGAGCTGCACTTCAGAGTCACGTCTGACTTTTTGATTTTAAATGTTACATGTTGTCTTAGCGCCTATTGCTGTACTGCATCTCTTATACCTATAGTGACTTTTATAATTAACAAAAGGAAATAAGCTCTGGAAATCATCGGACTTTTAAAGCACTCAGTGACTGTAGCTCACCATCGTGGCAGATGGTGCCTGTGTCCACATTCTGTTCTAAAGGAGGGATTTTTCACACATGCAGCTGACGGGCACCTTGCTGTTAGCCACTCCTGTCTCAACAAAGAAATGGTGATTTTTTTTTTAAACGTTTCTTTCTTTGTAGTCTTTGCTCCTTCTCCTATGCCTTCTGCATATGTGCTGATTTTCATAAATAAAAAAGGACAGAGACTTTGCCGTGAGCCCCACCCAGTCTAACCCTGGGTCAGGATGAGCTGGGAACCGTGTGTGTTCTCCTCAGAGGTGCCAGTGGACAGAGTGGGCTTGGGGCCAAGCCGCCGACCAGGCCTGCTGACTTGGCCTCCCACTGCGGCCCCAGGCGGGGTCCTGGGAGGACCAGGAACCTGTGGGATGGCCCGAGATGGTGTCCATGGAGAAGGGGATCAGACTGGGTGTGATCAGGGAAAGCACAGCGTCACACAGAATTTACAAGCAGCACCAAGGTGTGCCCTGACTTCATTCCACCTGTTGGCTCTCGTTCCTGGGGCAAGTAAAGCAGTGGGCCTGTTTTCAACATTACATGGACCAAGGTTCACTCTTAGGCTTCAGGATTGTTTAAAAAAAATCTGTGGTTCTTATATCTGGCCATTCATGACTTGGCAGGTCTCAACAACTCATCGTATCATTTATTTCACAAGCACTGTGTGCCTGGCCCAGTTTAGGGGCTGGGGACTCAAGAGGAGTGTGAATTGGCCCCTGCCTGTGGGGAGCTCCTAGTGGAGATGCATGTAAACCAGGGTGGGGAGCACCACGGTGGAGCACCTCCAGTCTCTTATGGAAGGAACCGGGAGGCCTCCTGGAGGAGGTGCCATCTGGGCTGAGTACTGAACGATGGGTAGAAATGGGTTAGTCAAAGAGGAAGGGTAAGGGCCTTTTAGGCCAAGGGTTGGGGTATGAAGCCAGTATGGGGAGCCACAAGCCACCTGCTGTTTCTCCACATATGAAGTTCAAGGTGGGAGAAAGCGGCAAGAGCTGAATCTGGGGAGGGGCTTTGGCCGATTCTGGGCTAGACCTTGAACTTCAGGTTAAGGGGATGGGGGCTTTCTTTTGCAGGCAGGATTTAGGGGTTTTCAACAGTCTGGCTGGTGTTTAGAAAGGTCACCCAGCATTGCCATGGGGAGCAGCTTGGGGCAGAGCCCAGCGAGGAGGCATTTGATGCATGCAGCAGAGAGATGTGGGAACCTGAATTAAGGGAGTGGACAGACTGGGGAACTCTTCAGGAAAAATCAGTTTGGCAGGACCAGGGACTGGTTGAACACCCTGGGAGAAGGAGGTGGGAGCGACATCGAGGCTCGTGGCCTGGATGGAGCGCATGCCTTTTCCACCGAGATGGGGACGCAGGAGCCGAAGCTTTGTGAGTGGTAGACTCACCCCGTCTGCTGTGGACGTGGGGAGTCTAAGGCCCTGCAGGAAGGCTGGGGAAAGAGGGACTCGGTTTCTATAAAAGCCTCTGCCCTCCACACTTCAGCCATTCCTGCCTAAAGAGGCTTTCAAACATTTTGGGGATGGCAGCGTCAGCCCTGCCTCCTACCCTTACTGCATTAGTCAGGGCTCTCCAGAGACACAGAGCCAGTATGATGTGTTTAGAGAGAGAAAGAGGTTTTTTATACAGAATTAGCTCATGTGATTATGGAGGCTGAGAAGTCCCAAATCTGCAGGATGGGCCAGCAGCCTGGAGACCCAGAAGGAGCCAGAGTTCCATTGCGAATCTGAAGGTCATCTGCTGGAGAATTCTGTCTTACTTGAGGGAGAGTTGGTCTTTTTGTTCTATTCACGCCTTCAGCTGATTGGATGAGGCCCACCCCCACTGTGGAAGGCCATCTGCTTTGCTCAAAGTTCACTGGTTTAAATTTTAATCACATCCAGAACACCCTTACAGAAATACCCAGAATAATGTTTGATCACCTATCAGGGTGCTGTTGACACATAAAACTAAGTACTATCTACTCACCCCAGGGTTGTTCTAACTGCCTTCGTCAGACCTTAGCCAGTCCTCATCTAACTGTAAGTACAGGCCATCGCTGGGTAGGTCTGCATGAGGTTCTTCGATCCACAGGAGCCAAGCATCCCATCTGGACCAGGCCCTGAACAGCCATGCGGACGTGCTGGCCCTTTGTCAGGGGTGCACCTCATTGCCACTCCATCTAGAGAGCAGGACGTGAGTCAGGAAGGAGGCACTGCTTAGACGTCCAGTGAGAGGTGTGCTTCCCCCACCCTGGGGCTCAGTCCCTGACCCTGGGCTGCAGGTGGAGTGTTGACTCTCGGGGTCATTGCATCTGCTTCCCCTGAATTGCAACCCAGCCCTCACCCCCACCCAGCAGCACCCAGGAGATCCACAGAAGGGGGGGGTTGTGGCAGTAACCCCAGAAGGCCCCACCCTCCTGCACCCACCAACCTTAGAGGTGCTTTCTGCCAATGGCTGTTTTCCTAGTAAAGTTCTTCTCTCCCGCAAGCTTAATAGTTTAAACAATAACTGTCTGAAATTATACTTAAACACTCAAATGATATAAGATGCAAATTTGAGAGGAGAAAAATCAAAGGGGAACAAAGGCATCAAATTTCTCCGAACACAAGGAAGATGTACACGTGGCGGGAGATGGTGGCAGAGCACAAAGGCTGCTGATTAAATCCTAACGTGGCTCCATTCCAAGGATACCTTTGTCTGGAACCGCACACCTCAGCCGGCAAGCTGTCAGGTTCAGAGAGACAGGAATCAAAGTACTTAATCAGCTGCCTTGGTTGACGGGAGCGTTGCGGGGAGAACAGGGAGCTGCAGTACCTCCTGGATATGAAGGTGGCAGCAGGAGACCCGCCTCTTAATAAGACAGTGACCAATTAACAGAGCAAATGTTTGAGGTGTCCCTGCAGAGTGATGGGATGCCTTTTCTTCTCCCAGAGCCCCCTGGGGGCCAGTCAGTCAGACAGGCAGGTACATGACTTGAGTTAATTGGAGAAAAACTCCTTGCAGGGAAGTGAGCACTGGCTTGTCATTTATTGGGACCGAAGTTTGTTTTTGGCAAGTATCTTTGCCTGACCTGGAACAAGACATGTCCTTCAGATAGGCTCCCTGTCCTTACCACCCACAACCATGGAGACTGTGTGGTTGGGTTTCTCACCAGGGGATCACAGAGCCAGAGGGCAAGGCTACGAATCTGGGAAGCCAGGAGAATTTTGCAGTAGAGGTGCCCAGTGCACCTGGTCCGTGGTCCGTGAGAGGGTAGCTCTCCTCCCCTGTCCAGGCCGAGTCTGGAGAGCCCCTGCCAGGACCCCGCTGGGGTCTGGGATCCCGGGATGACCAGGAAGGGGTGCAGGATGTGGGCCACGGGAGAGGCTGGGACGCAGGACGTTGGAAGCTCAGGGGAGGGCAAAGTCAGCGTGGGCTAGGCTTGCTCTGACGGGGAGGAGTTGGTCATGCCGAGGGAGAGGCTGACTTCCGAATGGGCCGAGGAGTAGATTTCAGTAACGGCCCCGTGGGCACACGGGCCCCCGCCAGCTGAAGTTGGAGGCCAGTTAAGGGGGTGGGGAAGCTGACTGCACATCCACCAGGCAGGCGCAGTCCCCCTTCTCTCTCTCCTCCCCGCTGCCCCCTCCCCCATCTTCTCACCTCCCCCTCCCGCTTTCCCTCTCCGCCCCTCTCCCCAGGAAGTCTGGCTTGAGAGTGCCCGCACATACCTAAAACAAACGGCTGGAAAATTACCTGTTTCTCAGTGAACTGGGTGGCACAAGTAGTTTTAATGACTTGAGCAGTTTCACTGGCATTTAGACACAGTTGAAATACGGAATTGCCCACCCTCCCGTGGACATCATCACCCAGCGTGGGGTAGGGGATGGAACCCCTTCCGTCTGACTCTCCTGGTGTGTGAATGGCGGCGGTGACTCCATATGAGCCAGCAAGGTTGTCTTTTGTTAGAGGAATCCTTCTCTCCAGCTTTTCCATCACAGTCTAGATTATAAATAAGTGACTAACTCAACAAACAAGTGAGTAATTTCTCAGGGTTCTTGCCTCCAGTTTAAAGAGGGAGGAGGAGGGGATGATGGGAACTAACAGGCTGGTGGGTGGGGATTATTCCCCCTTGTGAAGTGGAGACCAAGGCTCTGAGGTGTACTTCGCACCACACCCCACAGCCAGTCAGCACAGCAAGTCACACGGACCCCCTCAGCACCGGCGCCCCCATCATCGCTGGTGGGGAAGGGGGTAGGGTGAGTGAACACAACTCCGGCGGGGCTGTTCTCTGGAGTCCTCTCACTCACATGTCAGTTGAAGTCGTGTGTGAGACCACATCTATAAGCGGACATGTATTCTTCCACGAAAAGGCGTTCCCAGACGGGAGTGCGTTGGAGAAAATTAAACAGCGTTCCCCTTCACGTCTTGGTCCCACTCTACTACTAGGGAAAATCCCACGGAGTCTGTAAATCCCGAAAACAGAACATAAGGGCTGATGGGTTTAAGGCTAAAATTCATCTCTCCGTAGCCTCAGAAGGAAACAATCTCCTTACACGTCATTTCAGTACCTCCTGGTTATTATATCTAGGTTTCACTTTTGCCCACCAGGTAGGTATCCTGCATACGCAAACAGAAATGATGAAGCCATTCATTCAACATCATTCATTCAAACAGAAATGATGAAAAGAATCTGTTCTTTTAAGTTTCATGTCACAGCAGTTTGAAACTTCTAGCATAACAAAAGCAATTACATTAATCATACACAGATTGTTTCCTAGTGGCCAAATTTTACATCCCTGAAACCTTCAAGTGTTTAAGAATATCCACAGGGCTTCCCTGGTGGCGCAGTGGTTGCACGTCCGCCTGCCGATGCAGGGGAACTGGGTTCGCGCCCCGGCCTGGGAGGATCCCACATGCCGCGGAGCGGCTGGGCCCGTGAGCCATGGCCGCTGGGCCTGCGCGTCCGGAGCCTGTGCTCCGCGACGGGAGAGGCCACAGCAGTGAGAGGCCCGCATACCACAAAAAAAAAAAAAAAAAAAAAAAAAGGAAATATCCACAAAATTAACATTTTAGGGACAGGACTAAAAGACTTCGCAAGGTCTTCCAAGGTTTCTGCCCTGGGCCTGGTTTAACAAGCGTGAGTATATAAAGCCTAAATGTTCCTCTTTAGCCGTTGGCACGATAGTGATCAATGAATTAGGAGATAATAGGTAACATCATCCCTCCGCTGAACTGTAGAGACCAGATCCGCCTTGCTCAGTGCTGTATCCTGGGCACCTGGCATGGACTAAGCATGCCATAAACGTGCTCAGGAGAGGGAGGGAAAGCAGGGGAGGGACTGGACGGAAGCAAGCCTGGTTTTCACCTTGGTCAGTAGAACAGCAAACAGTTGATGATTGCAAAGCTGAGGACAGAGGAAACCTTGATGAATAGCACTCAGTCTGTTACTCACATGGCAGCATCACCTAGAGCAGGATGTGCTCAGGCCAGAGAAGTGTTCCAAGGCCATGCCCACTCCCACAGGCACACCTCTTTCTCCAAGGTCGGGCTCCATGAGCCTTGGCGATCCCCTGCACGTAGATGTGCCCATGTGCAGTGCTGACCTGCCGGCACATTCAAAGGAGTGGAAGGGAAGCCACTTGTTGAAAACGGAATGGTTTTCTTCATTTTTTATGATGAAATATGACATGCAGACATTAGAGGATACAAAATGTATATTTGCAATTAAAAAAAACCTTGACTACGTTTTAGGAATTAGGCTGTTCTTTAGAAACACCCCCTCTCTCCTGCCCCCCCACCAAACTCACATCTTCCTCCCTGCCCTGGAGGTGTGTGCTATCCTCTCTGCCTTTTGTGATCATCATGTTCTGGCTTTTCTTTATAGTTGTCTCACCTAAATATGTGTTGAGACATGGTTTGCTTTTTCCCAGTTTTGAACCTCATATAAACGGAACTGCATTGTAGAGGTTCTGTTTTGATTTGCTGCCCTCACATGACATCGTTATCTGTAAGACTCATCCATGTTGAGTATAGCTGTAGCTTGTTTGTGTTGCTGAAAACCCCTTATGTGAACGTATCACCATTTATCCATCTTACTGCTGACAGCCAGCATCAGTTCCCACTCGGGGCGATTCTAGGCAATGCCACTGGGATCATTCTCATGAATGTCTTCCACTGTGCACATGCAAGAGCTTCTCTGGTGTATATCCCTGGGCAGTATGCTTCTTTAGCCTTACTAGATATTGTCATACTGTCTTCCAAAATTGTTGACCAGTTTACCCTGAAAACAGCAGGGTATGAGAGCTCCTGCCCTTCCCACTGACACTTGTGACAGCTAAACATGTTTAATTTTTGCTAGTCTGGGGGGTATGAAATGCTATCTCATTGTGGTTTTAACTGAGACTTTTTTCTAATCACCAATAAGACTAAGCATCATTTCATTTGTTTATTATCCATTTTGATTTCCTCTTCTCTCAAGGACCTGCCCACGTTTTCTGTTCATTTTTCCATTCAGTTGTTTGTCTTTTTTAAAAATTGATTTGTAAGAGTTCTTCCTATACTCTGGATACTTATTCTTTGTTGATTATGTTTATTACAAACATATTCTTCCAATGGTGGCTTGACTTTTCACTCTGTCTTGTTTTCTTTTTAAGGATGGAAGTTCTTCGTGTTAGTATAGTTGAATTTATCAAACTTTTCCTTCATATTGCAATATATAAATGTATCAAGTCAACATGTACCATTTAAACATACACAATGTTATATGTCAATTATATCTCAATTAAAAATACTTTTCCATCGTGGTTAGTGGATTTTATGCTTTTTAAAATAAATCCTTCCCTGCCCCCCTACATTATTCTATATCATTATTATAGTGTTGCTTTTTACATTTAGTTTTCTTAATATAATAGTTTTATTGAGATATAATTCACATACCATTCAATTCACTTATTTAAAGTATACAATTCAATAATTTTTAAAATATCCCAAGAGTTATGCAAACATCACTATAAACAATTTTAAAACATATTCCTCCCCTCCAAAAAGAAACCCTGAACCACTAGCAGTCAGTCCTCATTTCTCCCATCCCACCTGTAACCCTCCCAGCCCTAGCAAACATGGTAATCTACTTTCCGCCTCTACATACTTGCCTATTCTAGACATTTGAGGGAATGTGTGGTCTTTCATGATTGGCTTCTTTCACTTAGTATCGTGTTTTCAAGATTCACCCACATTGTAGCATATATACGTACCTCATTCCTTTTTATTGCCAAATAAAATTCCATTGCATGGATACACTAAATTTTATTCATTTATCAGTTGAGAAACATTTGGGTCATTTCCCCTTTGGGGCTGTTATAAATATGCTGCTATAAAGATTTGTGTACAAGTTTTTGTGTGGCTATATATATGTTATAATTTCTCTTGGGTATTTACATAGGAGTAGAGTTGCTGGGTCATATCTGAATTCTGTGTTCAACCTTTTGAGGAACTGCCAAAATGTTTTCCAAAGTGACTGCACCATGTTACATTCCCACCAGCAGTGCATGAGGGTTCCAATTTCTCCATATGTTTGCCAACGCTTGTTATTATCTATCTTTTTAATTACAGTCTTCCAAGCAGGTGTGAAGTGGTATCTCATGTGTTTTGATTTGCATTTCCTTGGTGGGTAATGATTTTGAGCATCTTTTCATGTGATTATTGGTTATCTGTATATCTTCTTTGGAAAACTGTCTATTTATATCCTTTACCCATTTTTAATTGGACAACTTCTCTTTTTCTTATTGAGTTACAAGAGTTCTTTATGTATTCCTGATACATGTCTCTTATAGTATATATGCTTTACAAATATTCTCTCGTATTCTATAGGTTCTTCTTTTCACTTTCTTTATGTTATCCTTTGAAGAATGAAAGTTATTAATTTTGATGAAGTTCAATTTACCTATTTATTATTTTGTCAGTTGTACTTTTGGTGTCATATTTAAGATAGCTTTGCCTAACCCAAGATTACAAAAATTTACTATAGTTTTTTTTTCTGAGTCAGTCTTACAGTTGTAACATTTACATCTTACATTTTAGCATTTACATTTAGATCTTATATTAAGGTCTTAAGTCCATTTTGAGTTAATTTTTGCATACATTGTGATACAAGGGTCCAGTGTCACATTTTTACATGTGGATATCCAGTTGTCCCAGCACCATTTGTTTTAAAGAGTACTCTTTCCCTTTGAATTGTCTTGGGACTCTTATTGAAAATCAATTAACCATAATTGTGACGGTTTATTTCTAGACTCTTAATTCCATTCCGTTGATCTGTATGTCTATCCTTAGGCTGGTACCACATTGTCTTGACTACTGCAGCCTTGTAGTAAGTTTTGAAATCAGGAAATGTGAATCCTCTGACTTTGTTATTCTTTTATAAGATCATTTTGGCTATTCTGGGTCCTTTACATTTCCATAGGAATTTTTGGATCAGCTTGTTAATTTCTGCAAAGTCAGCTGAGATTCTAATAGATGTTGTATTGAATGAGTCAATCAGTTTGGGAAGTGTTGCTGTCTTAACAGTATTAAGTCTTCTGATCCATGACCACGGGATGTCTTTCCATTTATTTTGGTCTTCTTTAGTTTCTTTCAACATTTTTTTGCAGCTCTGGAGTATAACTTTTACACTTCTTTTGTTAAATTTATTCCTAAGTATTTTATTCTGTTTGAATTTGCTGTAAATAGAATTGTTTTCATATTTTCATTTTCAGAGTGCTTATTGTTCATATATAGAAATACAACTGATTTTTTGTGTATTGGTCTTGTATGCTGTAAACTTGCCAATTAGTAGTTTGAATAGGTTTTTTTTGGTATGACTTAGAATTATCTGTATATAAGATAATGTGAGCATAAATATAGTTTTACTTCTTCCTTTCTAATCTGGGTGCCTTATATTTCATTTTCTTGCCTAATTGCCATAGGCAGAACCCCCAGTGCAGTGCTGAATAGAAGTGGCAAAAGCAGACATCTTTGTCTTGTTCCTGATCTTAGGGGAAAGCATTCAGTCTTTCGCTATTAAGTATGATATTAACTGTGGATTTTCCATAGATGTTCATTATCACGTTGAGAAGCTCCCTTCTAGTCCTACTTTGTTGAGTGTTTTTTTTAATCAAAAAAAGGAATTTTACACTTTATCAAACATTTTTTTTGTGCAACCCTTGAGATGATCATGTGGTTTTGTTCTTTTTTCTATTTATATTGTATATTACATAGATTGATTTCATATGCTAAGCCAAACTTACATTACTTAGATAAATCCCATTTGGCCATGGTATTTAATCCTTTTTATGTGTTGCTGGATTTGGTTTGTTAGTATTTTGTTGAGGATGATTATTTTTGTACCTATAATCATAAGAGATGTTGGTCAGTAGTTTTATTTTCCCTGTAATGCCTTGTCTAGCTCTAGTATCAGTGTGATACTGGCCTCATAGAATGAGTTGGGAAGTGTTCCCATCTCTTATATTTTATGGATGACTTTATGAAGAATTGGTATTAAATCTTTTTAAATGTTTGGTAGACTTCACCAATAAATCCATCTGGTCCTGCACTTCTTTGTGGTAAATTTCAAAATAGTTAATTAAATATCTTTACTTGTATATATTTTCTGTTTCTTCTTGAGTCAATTTCAGTAGTTTGTGTGTTTCTACAAATTTATCTAATTCATCAAAGTTACCTAGTTTGTTGGTATACAGTAGTTCATGTTATTACCTTATCCTTTTTATTCTGTAAAGTCAGTAGTAATGTACCCTCTTTCATTCCTGTTTTTAGGAATTTGAGCCTTCTGTATTTTTTTCTTATCAGTCTAGCTAAAATTCTGTCTTTTTTTTTTTAAGGAGACAACTTTTGGTTCTGTCGATTTTATTTTTCTATTCTTTATTTCACTAATTTCTACTCTAATCTTTACTATTTCTATCCCCTACTTACTTTAGGTTTACTTTGCTTTACTTTTCTAGTGTGTTAAGGTACATGGTTAGGTTATTGATTTGAGATTTGTTTTTCTTTTAACGAGGAATTTACAGCTATAAATTCGTTCCCCTCTGAGCACTCCTTTAGCTGCATACCTTAAGTTTTGTTATATTGCACCTTCATTTTCATCCATCTCAAAACATTTTCTAATTTGCCTTGTTATTTCTTCTGTGATTGAGTGGTTTTTTAGGAGTATTTTGTTTAATTTCCACATATCTGTGAACTTCCCAAATTTTATTTTTGATATTTATTTCTAATTTCATTCTATTGTGGTAGGAGAACATATTTTATATTATTTCAGTCCTTTTAAGTGTATTAAGCCTTGTTTTATGGTATAGAATATGGTCTATCCTAGAGAATGTTCCATGTACATTGAGAAAAATGTGTATTCTACTCTTGTTGGATGGAGAATTCTATAAAGGTCTATTAGGTCTAGTTGGTTTATGATTTTGTCCAGGTCTTCTATTTCCTTGTTTATCTTCTGCCTAGTTGTTTTCTCCAGTATTATAAGTGGGTATTAGATCCTCCAACTATTATTTTTGAATTGTCTATTTCTCCCTTAAATTCTGTCATGTTTTTGCTTCATGTATTTTTGGGTTCTGTTGTTAGTTGCATATGTGTTTATAATTGTTAAATATTTCAGAGGAATTGATCCTTTTATCATTATAAAATATTCCTCTCTATCTCTAGTAACATTTTTTTTTGTTTTAAAGTCTATTTTGTCTGATATTAGTATAATCACTTTAGCTTTCTATAGTTCCTTTTTCCATCCTTTTTCTTTTAACCTGTTCATGTCTTTAATTCTGAAGTATATCTCCTATAGACAGCATATATCTGGATATTGTTTTTTATAAATCCAGACAATCACTGTCTTTTGGTTGGATTGCTTAATCCTTTTACATTGAATATTATTACTGACATAGTTGTATTCACATTTGATATTTTACTTTGTTTTCTATATGTCTTATGTCACTTTGTTCCTCTATTCTTCCTTTATTGGTTTCTTTTGCATTAGATGAATGTTTTATAGTGTAATATTTTAAGTCTTTTAATGCAATTTCACTATATTTTTGTACTTGTTTTCTTAATGATTGCTCTAAGCCTAATCATATACATCTTAAATCAGAATCTCCTTCAGATTCATACCAAATTCCAGTGAGATATAGAAATGTTACTCCTATATACCTGTATTTCCTCTTCCCATTTTTCTGCTATTATGGTTATACATATTACATCTATATATGTTACAAACCCAACAATACATTGTTATAATTATTACTTTATGTAATTTTATGTCATTTAAAGAAGATGATTGAAAAAAAGGAGGGCAAGTATAAATTTATAGAATTTGTTATATTAACCTTATTTACTGTTTCTGGTTCTCTTCATTGTTTCTGGGGATTTAAGTTTCCATTTGGTATCATTTCCTTACTCCAATACAATTTTGCATCCACTCGCCTCCCTTGTGCTGTTATTCTCAAATATATTACATTTCTATATGTTATAGGCACAATAATACAATTATTTACATATTGTTTTATACAGTTACTTTTTAAATCAGCTAAGACAAGAATGGAGAAGAAAAATATATTCATATTGTCTTGAATAATTACTTTCACCAGTGATCTTTGTTTTTGTGTGTGTGTGGATTTGAATTACCACCTGGGGTCACTTGCTTTCATCCTGAAGAGCTTCCTTAGTATTTCTTGTAAGGTGGATATGCTAGCAACAAATTATCTAAGTTTTTGTTTGCCTGGGAATGTCCTTATTTTCCCTACATTTTTGAAAAACAGTTTTGTTGGCAATAACATTCATTGCTGTCAGTTTATTTTTTCTTTTACCATCCCACTGCCTTCTGGCCTCCATTGTTTCTGATAAGAAGTCAGTTGTTAACCATACTGAAGGTTCCTTTGTACTTGATGAGTTGTTTTTTTGTTTGTTTGTTTGTTTTTCCTGCTGCTTTCAAATTTTTCTCTTTGTCTTTCAACATCTTTACTATATGGCTGAGTGTGGATCTTTTTGTGTTTCTCCTACTTGGAATTTGTGGAGTTTCTTGGATGTGTAGATTAATGTTTTTCCTCCAATTTGGGAAGTTTTCAGCCATTAGTCCTTTAAATATTTTTTCTGCATCTTCTTCTCTTTCCCCTCCTTCTGGTACTCCCATTATACATATGTTGGTGTGCTTAATGGTATGCCATATGTCTTTGAAGCTTTGTTCATTTTTGTTTTGTTTATTTCCTTCCCTGGTAAATTGGCCAGCCTATAGTCTAGTTTGTAGAGCTAACAGCCTCCTCTTAATTGCTTACCACCAAAATCTCCTTGTTATAAGAGCACTCTTAGGCTTGAACTTCTCCATACTTTGTTCCAAATAAAGTCACTTCCTCATAGTCACAGCTCTCCATTTTTTTTGTGGCCTGCCTCTCCCCTTGGGAAAAATCTCCAAGCCAGTGCTCCAGAGCTTGAGGCAGGGGTAGTGGCCCAATTCTCTCAGAGTGACACCCCTGGTTTAGGTTTGAGGTGCTAGCTCAGTGGCGATTGTAGCCTCTGGTCTTCTCGGCTTGCCTCTCCCATCATGGGACCTGTGTCCTGTGAGTGAGCTGGGGTGAGATCAGTTGGGGCCTCAGTATCCTTGGCCTGCCTTGCCAGCAGTAGAATTTCCATCCTATGAATCAGGGCTGAATATAAGAAGCGAGCCCCATATCCCTCAGCTGCACTTGACTTGAATTTAGCTTGTGCAAAATGGAGGAAGGAAGGATGATAAATGCTGGTGTCCTGCCCTCCCAGGAAGGTACTATAGGCCTTGACTGAGAGCTGGAAGAGAAGGAGCTCTATTTCCTGGGCCACTCCCATCCAGAGTAGACAGGGGAAAGTAAGCAGGTCATGGCTCAATTAAGACTCTCACTGTTCTTACTGAGAGTTATTAGGTTTTTTTTAAAAAAAATGTTTCTTCATGTGTCATATGCCCTTAAGACAATTTCCAGACACTTTAAAAAATGGTTTTAAAAATCATTTTACCAGTTATGGTTGTTTCTCTGGAAAGCATGTCTCCAGAGCTCCTTATGCCATCATTCCAGAAGTAGAATCTCATATTTTTTCTTCTACATGGAAGTAATTTTTTATGAATAGTGTCAAACAAAGGCCATTTTTTCCCACATTGTGCTTGCATCATTTCTTAGGAGGTCCATCTGTTCCCCTGGAGATCTACAATAAGATCTCTGTCCTATAGCAAATGCTCATATTTTCAGGGGCCTATTGTGGAACCCTTTCTTCTGTTCATTTGATCTATTCCTACACCAATACCACACTGTCTCAATTAGTAGAGTTTTATAATAAGTTTTGATATCTCATAGGGCAGGCCCTTGTTGTTCCTCTTTGGGAGCACTGCAGCTGTCCTTGGTCCTTTATACCTATCAATAAATTGAAGAAGAAGCTTGTTCAGTGCACGCACCCATGTGCACATGCACACATGCGTGTGTGCACATACCCTGTTGGAAATTTAATTTGTATTGAATTGAATCTATGGGTCAGTTAGGGAGATTTGACATATTTACACAACTGTATCTTTTAATCCCCAAAGGTACCATATCCCTCCATTTGTTTAGGTCTGAATATCAACTGATACAAGCAGTATGTTTGCTCTCCAGGCCATGGATCTTTCAGTGACTTGTAACATTTTCTCCTGTCTCCACTCTTTTGTCACAAGGGTTGATCTCACTTTAAATTGTGTCAGTGGGAGAGAAACAAAGTAACCATAGAGTTTATTACTGATCCAGATGTGACAGAAAGCCAGATTTCCAGACAGGTAGATATTTGGGGAGCTGCCTCTAATGGATCAACTATACCCAATGGGAGCAAGAATAGAGGAAATTACATTTCAAAGTAGCACCTACTTTGAAGCTTTTCCACCACTTTTAACTAACCAGTTTGTTTCCTTTCATGCTTTCACCAACATTACAGCCATTTTCTGATGATGGGGAACTAGCATGAGGCTCTGCTACTTCAATCAAGGCAGCAAAACCTTGATTGGGGTTTTTTAAAGTAACCACTGTTGCTTTCTTTTTATTGTTGTTTTTCTGATTACAGCGGTATTATGTATTATTTGCAGAAAATTTAGGAAGTACAGGAAAGCACAAAAGAGAAAAAATGTATTTGCCACCAGAGAGAACCGCGGATAATATTTTGGCATATAACTTTAGAGTTTTTTTCTTTATGTGTATATATGCACCCATGTGCACACCTTTTTTTTTTTTCCAAAATAACACTTTCAATGTTATTGTAAGTCAAGCCATCACTCTCTTGGGAGAAGAGCCTCCAACCCAGGCAGGGCAGGTGGTGGGGATGAAGAGGTGCATTGCAGGTTAAGTGGGCAGAGAATTCCTTCAGGAGAGTCAGAAGTGTCCAAACTGAAACAGCCCCTGCAGTTCTGCATCATATAAACATTTTTAAAATCATGTACTTGGTTAGGTTATATGCCAGCTCACTCATGGTGCTCACTAGCCCACTCATCTTTAGATGGTTAACTTACTATTTTCACGACCTTTAGGTTCCTTCCAACTCCAAAATGTTGGGATTCCAAGATCCCCCTGTCATAGGGGTGAATGGTTGCCATGACGATGTTTTGTTTGGCTTTTCACCAGGAACATGATTGGAAGGGTCCATATTTAACCAGGATGTAGTGCCATCCCTATTTCCATTTAGAAGGGAAATGTTACAAGGTCGTTCCATCTGCACAACTTACTCGTACAGAGAAGAGACGGTGTTTCAGAGCTTGTCTCTGGTGAAGTGTCTGTGTGCCCTGGGCTCAGGCCCCTTGCTGAGACCCTGCCCTTCTCCCTTCAGCTCTGCCACTGACATGAACCCTCCCTTGAAAGGATCTTAGTGTGAACAAACTTGTCTCCATAGTGACTGGATAGGAGAAATTTGTACAACTGCCTTTAATTATAAAATAAACTCCTTGTGCCCAGGGCAGTAAGCCTGAGTGTGGGGCAAGTGGGGTAGCGGCAGGCAGGAGGACCTCCCCAGAGCTTGTGAAATCACCCTAAATTACCCCCCGGGGTGGGCTCAGGGCTCCCTTACCCAACGGCCTCCATTTCAGGTCCAGCGGAGGCAAGTGACTTGGCTCTTCTACCTGTGCTGATCAGGAGGGAGGCAGAGCTTTAGGGGAGAAACTTCCTGCGCTTCCCAAAGGGTGGGGGTGGATAACTGTGAAGCGCTATTTAAGCCAGCATGGAGAAGAGCATCACACTGCATGCCAGATGATGCTTCATGCTGAAATTTAGGGGACTATCCACTGCCACCCACGTCAGTACCCCACCCAGGGGGACCAAGGGGCACTGTGGCCCCATCCCAGACCGCATGGTCTAGGTGGCGGTCGAGGCTTCCCATGCAGAGGGTGTGGGAGTTGTGGGATCTGCCCCAGATGGTCACTCAGTGCGGGGCCAGCATCCCAGACTCACAGCCAACCTGCTTAAGGACTGTGCCAACCTGTGCCAAGTCATTAAGGCCAGGGGATATTTGTCCCCCCGTAACACTCAGCCGCCTCTGTGGAGACCAGCGGGGAAGCCAGTGCAGTGGGCTGTTACTGAGAAGATTGGCTTGGCCCCAGTAGCAGAATATTCCAGCTCACACGTTCTCACGCTGGTGCTGCTGCTTGTTGACACCAGTTCCCTCTCACGTGCGCACAGTGCATCTCTTCTTCTGTAGACACCTCGTTACACAGCCCTCCCATGCTGCTGCCCGTGGATTTCACATTATCACCCTTGAGATGTGTTTCAAGGAGGAGTTAACACACTGAAACAAACCCTCCCAATCCCCAACACTTCCCGAGGCCTGGGATTTAAGGTGCAGACAGCCCCCTACGGGGTCCCCATAAATGCAACAGGGAGGTTGCTGGCCTCAGAGCCCCAGCCTCTTCCTCAGTGTGGAAGGTTGGCCACACAGTTCCCACCAGGAGGCAGCTGGTAGGAGAGCCTGGCACAAGGAGCTGCCCTTCCTCTGGGCACAGTTAGAGGCAGTGCCCTCCTGGTCAGTGTCATGAATATCTACTTCTCCCCCTGGAAGCCCAGTTTCCACCATAACATGCCACATTTGAAACGCAGATTTCTGGCACCCTCCAGAGGTCTAAAGAGAGTGTCCCCATCTGCCCCAGGTACGTGATGTTTATACTACAACACCTGACGTTCATTCTGGCTTATTCTCACTGCAAGTGTCACTTGGAACTGGTCCAAAGTGAAGCAGCATCTCTGTAATTGCCCTCATTGGCTTTTTCCCACCTTATAAGTCCCTCCTTGGAAGCCTGGAGGAGGGGTTCCTGCTGGCTCCAGGAGCGGTTGTTGGACTGTCTGCCTGGACGGCGACCAGGAGGCCTGAGCCATGACCCAGTCCTCACAGGGACCTCGAGGGAGAGAAGGGACACCCCACTGAGCACTGGCTAGACCAGGCTGTGTTGCATGTTCTCTCCTTGGCTTTGCATGTTGAAGGGGATTCTGACAAATACGTGGCCTCCAAGGAGGGAAGACTAGAGTAGCACTCAATCTAGACGTTTCATCCCACAGGACAGTAAAAACAACACTGTAGGTTTTCCCCAACAGTCCCCAAAATCTCAGCCTAAAGCACTCTCTCCGTAATAAGAGAAACAAGAGGACTCTCTCCAAGTGTGAAGGGCCTTCACCTGGGAGTTTGATGTGGGATGTTTGGGCCCCATGGCAGGCGAACGTTGGGTCTGTGGGTCGGAGGCAGATTTCAAAGTCTGCTTGTCAGTATCGTGAATCTCATCTCCTCCCCTCTGGAAGCAGCCTCTACCATAAAATGGTGAGCCTTCCAACAGCTGGAACTTTTTATGTGCAACAGAATATGGGGCCTCCCATCCTAGGATGCAGCAGTGGAGGCTGGTGGAAGAGAGGGAGAACTTCCTGCCCTGGGAGGGAAGGTCACCTGGAGGGCCCTCAAGCCTGGAGGTGTCCACTCCGGTAGACACTGCTGGACCTTAGCAGTATTTTTCAAGCCCAAATCAGTTTATTTAAATGATGCTCCCATAACAAACAGCACCCAATGATCAGTGTGACCATCTTTTTCCATCGCACTTCAAAGGGGTCTGAGAACAAAGGAGAAGATGACATTTCCTTGTCTTCCAGTGGGTGTTTATGCACATGAATCAGCTGCCACTTTCTGTATTATTCTGAAGGCTCTTCAAACAGAGAGGAGGCTTCTTCCACCCCCGAGAATTCTTGGGTTGTACAGGCAAGTGGCAGCCCTGCCTTAGGGACACCCAGGCAGCTTCTCACCCCCCAGACAGGCCTCAGCCTGCCACCAGGCATCCTACGCTCTCCACAGACCTCTTCAGTCATGCTGCTTTTTCACTCACAGGGGCCTTGGGGACACTAACCAGCTCCAGCTTTAAATTCCATGAGACTCACATTGGAGAAAGGCTTCAGGAACATTGTGTTCAATGTCAGGAACGTCACCTGCTGTGGGGGTGTGAGAGAGCAGAGCCGGCTTCCGGGCAACCCCAAAATGTGGGCAGAACTTACCCAGTCTGTGGAAGCCGAGGTGCAGGCTGGGAGGCTCATCTCACTCAGTCCCCCTAGGCTGTCCTCTATTGATGGCCTGGGAGCGGCCCCCTTCTCAGTGCCTTGGGGCACTCGGGCCGCTGTGCCCCTTCCTCCATGGGCCCATCTTGCCAACGTTACCTGAGACTGCCCAAGAGCCAGGGCTGGAGCTGGGAGGGGAAGCAGCCGAGGTCCCTCTAATTACAGGCCTGATGTATAAGCCCACGGCTGTGCTGGGTTGCACAGCCGTGCACCCAGGTTGCACCCAGTCATCTCCTCTGAGACACAGCAGCCTCTTAACCCTGGGTCGACTCAGCACCCAGCCTCCCCTCGGCCACCACTGACCTGCCTCTGTCACTCCATGGAGCCAGTCACCTCGGACTTGGACGGGTCCTCCTCTGAACTCTCTGGCCTTCTTTCCTCTCTCCCCCAGCACCTCTTCATCTCCCATCCTTCACCTCGAGCGGGTGAAACTATGGAGTCCAAACCCTGATGCCCCCTATAGACCAAGCTTCCTAGGCCCATGCGGCTCTCTCCCCAACCCGTCCTCAGGTCCCTCACCACCCTGGCTTGCCCTGGACACATCCCAGTCGTGTCTCTCTTCCGGGCTGGGACAGGCCCTCCATCTCTTCCTTTAGGTATCCTCTGCTAGGCTTCCTGCAGGGCCCATGGCTAATGTTTTTAAAAATTAAAACTGCCCCAAGGATAGACTCCTTAAATGATCGAGATGATTCACGCTAGTGGGATTGCCCTCAGGGTCAGATGCCAATGGTAGAACCATGTCTGGCAAAGAAGCGGGGCTGAGACAGTCTGTCTCAGCCAATGTCTGGCTGCCCACTGCCCAGCCTGCCAACCACGGCTGCAGTATCCAAGTTACCTTGTCATTCCCTCAGCCATGAGCTGAGCACTCTTGGAGGCAACCAGTTCTCTCCTCTGCCCTGGAGAGCTCAGAGTCTCATAAGGACAGACTGAAAATAATTAGGACATGATTCAAGAGGATGCTCGCCAGGAGAGGGTATGGGGCACTCACCACACACATGGCAAGACTTCAAAGGAGAGGGAGCCGTGAACACTGGGGGGACTGGGGGACCTTCCTGGAGGAGGTGGGATTGGAATCCAGCACGATGGTCTTGGGTCAGAGAGGGACCAGCCTCAACAAAGGACACTGACCAGCAGGCCCTCACTGTCACCTGGCAGACAAGTGCCACTCATCCACCTCTGTCCTGTGTCCTTGCCACCCAGGGCTCTGCCCTCAGCTCTGACGCTCTGGGGCTTTGGAAGTGGGGAGGGGAGTTGAGTGAGTTCATGGGGTCCTGCTGATGACAGGTGACCGGGTGACTAGGAGTCCACCCAGGAAATAAAATGACACGAGTGCCATTTAACAATGTTGTTTCAGGCTCTACATGCCAGTTGGAGTCTCCAGAGTGTCACCACGTAGGAGACGCCCACCTGTCAGAATGGGGCCTGCCTAAGCTGAGCTTTTGCAGAGAATGAGAAAGCAGGCACCAGGGTGGAGGGAACAAGGCCCGCGCTAGGCTGGGGTGTGCTGGGCTGGCCTGGCATTTCAACCTCCTGGGGTCGTGACTTTGAACAGACCTGGTCCCCGCCCTGCCTCCAGGCAGGTGGCCTCACTTTCTCCTTCTGTACAACGAGGGGTTGGTCTGATTCTCTGTCGCCTTCCCGCCGTGATATTCCATGACTCCTCCGTGAGCTGTGTTACATGTCTCAGTGGGGGGCTCAGCCCGGGTCCTGCTGAGGACCCACAGGAGCGAGGAGCCCCAGGGAGGCAGCTGACGGAGGGACAGCACTTGCCATGCATTAGCTAGATGCCAGTTGTCAAATACAACAACTTGCGTAATTGGCTTCTTGTTTTAAGAGGCATGATTCTCTTCAACCAATTCTCAAATGCCAGATGGACACTGAGCTTTGAAAGATATAAAGAGATTAGCGTTATCAAGGAAAAGGCAGACTTGGGTGGCTTGGAGGCTGGTGGCTTTCAGCAGGCCCCGTGCAGGCGTGCCTGACAGACCCTGTGTGGATCCCAAGTAGACCTGGAAGCTGGCGTCTGCTGCTTTTCCATCTACTGGAATGGCTTCTCCGCCTATTGGGAGGGTCACCTATATTTGGCTCAAGACTGGCTTTTCCCACTGAAGTGCTGTTGGCCAGAAAATCTTTTGCAGGAAAAGCCAGTTGGCATTAGGAGAAAAATCCTGGCCTGCTAGCTGATCTTCATTCTGTGATTAGTTGGGCCAGATGACAAGCCAGCAACATGTCCACAGTTAGGGCACCAGGAAAGGACCTAGTAGACTTTGGCTTGAAGGATCCAGGTGCATCTGACAGCAAGGTCAAGAGCACAGGTGCCTGTAGGACCAGATTGCAGGGTCCCCACGTATAGTTCTGTTCTAGCACATGTTTGTTTCCTAGCTCAGGGCATCTGCATGCCGTTCCCCTGTGGTGCTAGGGATCTGAACTGGCCATCAGGAGGCCTGAGTTCTCTTCTGGGTCTCCCTCCTCCTCTCTGGACCTCAATCTCTACAGAGTTGGATAGGCCCCAAGACCTTCCTAATTTCATATACCAACTGCAAGTTTAGGAGTCCCCAACACCACCCTCATGTTTGATAATTTGCTACAAGGGCTCACAGAACTCAGAAAAGCCAGTATATTATTTGTTATGGTTTATTACAGTAAAAGGATACAGATTAAAAACAGCAGAAAGAAGAGCCACGTAGGGCAGGGTCCAGGAGGCTCCAAGTACAGAGCTTCTAATGGTCCTCCCCCAGCAGTTGTGCATACATGCTTGTTTCTCCTAGCAATGACGTGTGACAACACACAGAGTAACGCCAACAGAGGACACTCACCTGAGCCTTGGTGTCCAAAGATTTTATTGGGACTCAGTCCCATAGAGGTGGCTGACTGCCCACGTGGCCAATTAGTCTCCAGCCCTTGCAGAGGTGGAGCTGACACCATGTGGACCTTGGCCCCCATCATAAATTGCATTGTTGAGACCTCCCTGGTGGTGCAGTGGTTGGGAATCCACCTGCCAATGTGGGGGACACGGGTTCGAGCCCTGATCCAGGAAGATCCCACATGCTGTGCAGCAAATAAGCCCACGCACCACAAATACCAAGCCTGCGCTCTAGAGCCCATGAGCCACAACTACCATACCCACACACCGCAACTACTGAAGCCCGCACGCTTTAGGGACCACATGCCACAACTAGTGAGCCCACGTGCTGCAACTACTGAAGCCGGCGCACCTAGAGCCCGTGCTCCGCAGCAAGAGAAGCCACCGCAATGAGAAGCCCGTGCACCACGATGAAGAGCAGCCCCGCCCGCTGCAACTTAGAGAAAGCCCATGCACAGAAACAAAGACCCAACTCTGCATAAATAAATAGATAGATAGATGATAGATAGATAGATAGATAGACAGATAGATAGATAGATAGATAGATAGCTGGCTGGCTAGCTAGCTAGCTAGCATAGACTGTCTGATGCAGCCCAAAGCTCACAGGTCAACAAAAACATCTATCAGGCCAGACATTCCAAGGGCTTAGCGATCACCTCCCAGGAGCCAGGGGGCAGAGGCCAGACTCTCCCTGGACAAGGTTAATCCTTCACTGCAGTTTCCATCCGCACACAATGAAGGGGTCAGATAAGAGCCTGGTCTCCTGGCTCCTTCAAGGTCTCAGGCTCTGGGGTCTTGATCCTGCCTTTTGGGCCTCGGTTTATCAACAGCAGAGCATGGAGAACAAAGTTCCAGCGAACCAGCCAAATGCAATGAGAAACTGTTAGATTCCTGTTCAGGTACATCCCATATTACCTGTGGAATTGCATTTGATTTGTTCTCTCCCAAAGATGATGGCTGGCAGACCCTTTAAAACCATTAGCTTTAATTTTCTACGCTCCTGATCTTTGAATCCAAACTCCTGGTGTCTAGAGCCCGTGCTCCGCAGCAAGAGAAGCCACCGCAATGAGAAGCCCGTGCACCACGATGAAGAGCAGCCCCGCCCGCTGCAACTTAGAGAAAGCCCATGCACAGAAACAAAGACCCAACTCTGCATAAATAAATAGGTAGATAGATGATAGATAGATAGATAGATAGACAGATAGATAGATAGATAGATAGATAGCTGGCTGGCTAGCTAGCTAGCTAGCATAGACTGTCTGATGCAGCCCAAAGCTCACAGGTCAACAAAAACATCTATCAGGCCAGACATTCCAAGGGCTTAGCGATCACCTCCCAGGAGCCAGGGGGCAGAGGCCAGACTCTCCCTGGACAAGGTTAATCCTTCACTGCAGTTTCCATCCGCACACAATGAAGGGGTCAGATAAGAGCCTGGTCTCCTGGCTCCTTCAAGGTCTCAGGCTCTGGGGTCTTGATCCTGCCTTTTGGGCCTCGGTTTATCAACAGCAGAGCATGGAGAACAAAGTTCCAGCCAACCAGCCAAATGCAATGAGAAACTGTTAGATTCCTGTTCAGGTACATCCCATATTACCTGTGGAATTGCATTTGATTTGTTCTCTCCCAAAGATGATGGCTGGCAGACCCTTTAAAACCATTAGCTTTAATTTTCTACGCTCCTGATCTTTGAATCCAAACTCCTGGTGTGACCTACTGCAGAAAACCCCACAGTGGCAGGCAAACCTACTTCCTTGCGCTTCTGAATGTCTCTCATCCTCAAGGTGAGGAAGGGCTGAGGGGAGGAAGCGTGGCTAAGCCAAGGCTGTACCGTGGCTCTGCTCGCTGCCGACAGGCATCCGGTGTGAAAGTGCTCACGGAAAAATGCCCGTGCCATGGCGCTGAGGCCTCTTCTCAGCATGATCCTAAACCCCTGGGGGCTGTCTGGAATGGAATTAAAGCAGCACAGGCCTTTCTGTGATGCTTTGGTTGGATTCCTAAAAAACTTCTAAGAATCAAGTATGCCATATGGCTGCTTCTTTGTTTACCTTAGGGCTGAAGGGAGACATTCTGGGCCAGAATCTTCCACATTGTTTCAGAGAGAACATTTCCAACCCCACACATTTTTAGATCATGCTAAAAATAGTGGCCCCTACCTTGTGGCAATGTGAATCACATATCTCAGGCCTTTGGAATTGGCATTGCTGGCTGAATGGAGGCTTCACTCACTGTAGGGCAAGTGATTCTCGGTGTCTTGGTATCCACCCCTCTGTGCTACCTTAAGCAGGTATGCAGTCAGGTCTGCTCATCTCTCACCAGCCCTGAGCTGAGTTCTCCCAGGAAAGAAGGACTGCTGTCCTCCACCTACATCTGCTCCAAAGATGCTATAACAGAGTCACTCTCAGGACAGACCTTCAAGGGGAGGGCATTGAATCACGGGAGTGGGTCCCTATCATCTCACAGAGTGGATACTGTTTAGCTTCAACACTCAATACAAATCCAAGTTTAGATGGATCATTGGTCAGCATTAAAGTGCCCTGCACCAAAAAATGAAGCAAAGGGTTTTTCTTTTTTTTGCCTTCTCAAGCTAGGGTGAGTGCTTTAAGTAGGCCTATTTTCAAACCTTCGATTTTGAAAATGGTTTCATTGCTGCAAATGATGCAAATGATACTGCTGTTTTGTGCTTGTATAAGAAACTTCTATTTTAGATCTATCACTTGCTGATTTTTTGAGCGAGTAACTGCAGTGACTTAAAATCTGAGTGCTGGGTTTTACCTGGCCTCGGTGTCACGGGAACATGTGCTTTGGAACCTCCCAAGAAGGGGTGAGAACGGGGGCACAGGGAAGCAGGTGGAAGAAAGCTTTCAGTGGCCATTGTGGAGTCTGAATTACAGGATTATGCTTTAGTAAACTACTGTTGCTTTCATTCTGTCTTCCTTTAGGCTGCTATAACAAATTACCATAGATTAGGTGGCTTAAACAACAAACATTTTTTTCTCACAGTTCTAGAGTCTGGGAAGTCCGAGATCAAGGTGTCAGCAGATCTGGTGTCTGGTGAAGGCCTGCTTCCTGGTTTGTAGATGACTGCCTTCTCATTGTATCCTCACGTGGTGGAGAGCAGAGGGAGAAGCAAGATCTCCTGACTCTGCTTGTAAAGGCACTAATCTCATTCACAAGGGCTCCACCCTCATAACCTAATTATCTCCCAAAGACCCCCACTTCTAGATACTGTCACATTGGGGGGGGTAGGATTTCAAAATATGAAATATGGGGGGACACAAACATTCAGTCCATAACAGTAATCATTTATTGAGGACCTGCTGTATCCTTGTGATTATGCCAAGCACTTGGGATATGGTGGTGACCATGACAGATAGCATCCTTGCCCTTGAGCTGCCTACATTCAAGTAGAGTGAGAGAATAAACACATGAACAGATGAGTGTGATAAATGACTCTGAAAAGAAGTAAACAGGGTGATGTTTCAATGGGGAGTTTCATAGCTAGGGTCTCTGTCAGGAAGGCCTGTGTGAGGTGATACTTGAGTTGAGAGCTGGATGTTCAGGAGGAGGCTGCCATGCAAAAATCTGGGAAAAGAGAGATCCAAGCTGAGGCTCAGCCCATGCAGAGGCCCTGAGACTGGAGGGAGCTAGGGCTACTCAAGGCACAGAAAGGTCACTGTGGCTGGAGCATCAAAAGTGAAGTGAAGGCTGGTAGGAGACGAGGTCAGGGAAGGAGCCAGAAACCCAGGCATAGGGAGCCTTGTAGATCTGTCTGCTAGAGATAGGAGAGGATCTGCAGGCTGAACCTCATCCCTTTGTCTGGTCCCACCAGAGACCTTGGGATGTGAGATTTGCAGGCTGAGGGATGCTAATGCAGATGGTGAGTGTTAATACCCTTGGTCCTGGTCCGACCTTTTCAGCATTGGGTGTTCTGATTAACTGGCCATCCTCCCACTTCAGCACACGTGGAAGACACTTTGTTCAGGAGGAAGTTGAAATGGCCAGCCCATCTAATAACAGAATATTAAAAAGGTCATAGCAGTACAGCTGAGTCCTCCAACCTACAAATCACAGAGAGTGTCTGCTCAAATAACTCATTCTCCTGACAAATCAAGGAGCAAGGACTGAGCTGCACAGCTGATTAGGCTCATTGGAAATCAGAGGGCCAGGGAGAAATCGATGGGAGAACATCGCTGCCCCATGCAGGGAGTCAGGGCAGCCCAGTGCTGATTAGCAGATCAGCAGGTGGTGGGCATGCTGCCCCCTGGTGGCTGCTCAAATAACAGCAGCGTCTGGAGGTGAGCTGGAGGGTCCAGGGGAGCCTGGTCCAGGTCCAGGTCCTGCCTGGGGAGAGAGGACCTGTCTAGGGGTCCTGCCAGGACAGTGGTTTAGCCTTTTCTGTTTTACCACAGAGGTATTAAAAAAACACCTTTCCCTAAACCATGGCTAAATAAAACACTTGCCACTAAAATCCCTAAAGTTGTAATTTTTTTTTTCTACTAAGGTTTTTTAGAAATTAGCTTTTGCCATGAACAACCTTTGGAAAAAGAGTGAGCAAGAACAGTCAAAACTCAGACTCCTCATAAAATGAGTATAGGTTTATGGCTTCATTTATTATGGAGTTCCACAAACAACGTTCAAGAAAAATGACTGATTTAATTAAAGACTGGGCAATTAACCTTCTGCGTGCTAAAACAGAGGGCTTTGTGAGGGCTTTCCACAGAAGCGTGTCTTCATCTATGAGGCAGCAGCTGCAGAGAATCTTAATAGATCGGCGAAGCTGGATTGAAGTGGAAAGCTCACCTTAAAAAGAAATCTAAGAAGATTAAGAGAGGGATGAACATCAAAAATGACTCTGATTAAACCACGATAAAGGATGCTAGAAACTGAAAGGGAGAAACAGGATACACAGAATATATTTTTTAAACCAAAGGCACAAAGATTTCAGTGGGCTTTGGAGATAAGGGGGACTGACATTTTCAGAACAGCTGATTAAAAGCTTTTCGGCACAAATGCTCATTTTCACTGGGGGTTGAGCACAAAAATCCATGGAGTAAATTGAAATTCTAAATGCTAAGAGAAGACTAAAAGATTTACTGCCACAGATTCAATTAAGTGACTAAAAAAATGTACCATCTCCTTCAGGATTCATTTCGGCGCCTGCCTCATAACTGCACAATTTCCCAAATGCTGTTTGCTAATGTGCGTCGGGAGGGATGGCTTGTGCAGGAGGGCCAAGGCGTCTTGGTTATGGGGCCTTAAATCAGGACCCAACAGAAGCAGGAGGCGCCTGGCACAGGGCAAGCCCGCCGATTTTCCCCTTCACAGCACCCCTGCCTCCTGGGGCCGGAGGCTCCTGGTCCCCTGGAAGCATGATGGCGCTTTCTCTGGAGACACAGGCCTGGGGACAGCAGGCCCCACCTTGCCCCCCCCATGACAGAACCCGGCTTTAGAGCTTGAGAGTGGTCTGGAGTCTCTCAGAAATAGAGCCTAGCTCAAGGTGTGCTTTGAACAGGTCCCCGCTGGGCAATGATTGGAACCGTCCACCCCACGGGCACACTTGGTCCTGTGTTTCTGAGCTGTCAATCTGCCTGCTGATGCTGGAATTCAGTATGTGCCGCCTTAGCCAGTGTGTTCAGTAGGAAGGAGTTATTTAAAGGTCTGTTCCTGGCAGCACATTTAAGGCCCAGAGGTGGGCTGTAATCAGCAAGAAGGCTGGTGGGTTATTGCAAAGTGGCAAGTGTTCATAATTTAATGCCCTCTGTACCACCACCTCTGAATTAACCCAGTCACAGAAAACCATGGTTAGCTCAGTGTGAGGTGTTCTCAGTGCTGAGAGGCTTGCACACAGCTTTAACACTGACGGAAGGACAGGACGTGGAGCAGGGTGTGGGCGGCCTTCATTTTACACAACCCTTGGTGTGGGAAATTGCAGCAGAATCAAGCAAGTGAGTGGGAGCTGGTTCCTTGGGTCTCCAGCCTCCCAGCTCTGAGATGCCCCTCTCACCCTGCAGCCCAAGTATCATCCTATAGCACCAAGTGTACTGCCTGTAGGTTCAAGAACAACCTTGCTTGGCCTCCTACATCGAGGCTACATGCTGTTGTTTTTAAAAGAAAGAGCAAAGGAAGCAAAATGAAAAGGTAGCTGATAGAGTTATTAAAGACTTGAGTTGCGGCTGGTGATAGGCATTCAGGGCTACCAGGTTCCTGCAGGCTTCAGCGGTCAGAGAGGACTTCCCCGGGGGCGCTGAGCTCTGAGGAAGGCAAGGTTGGGGGTAGGAAGAAAAAGGGAATTCATCTTGGGTGGGAGTTTCCAGGATTCCTGGGGAAAAGCAAGGGTTGATGGGGGCTTCAGTAGATGACCCCCACTGCAGGGCTGGAGCTGGAGGTCGGGGACCTCCCAGCACACCCCAACGCTGTATGACACCCCACCCAAGGAAGCATGGGAGACCTCCTCCTGTGAGAGACTGGCACCTGGCTGTCACTGCCAGCTGTGTCACCACCAGCACTGCACCATGAGTCTATCTCTACACCTGGTTTTTCCCTCTGTGGCTCATCCAGATTATTTGCAAAGAGAAAAAAATAAAAAGAGATTATTTTTTTCTTCAAGGATGATAGAGCAGACATAAAACCCCAAAATGGAAATAAACCAGGCATAAGTTAGAAGAAGGAGAATCAATAAAACAGATGAAGTTTAAGACAAGAGGTTTGGAAAGCTGACAGCTACACGAGACAGGAGAAAAGGAATTAGAAGAATAGAATTGAAATCCCAGATATTAACCTTGAGATAAAATAGAAAAGAAAGTTATGAAAAAACAGAATTAATTTTGAAATTAAGTGTTAAAAAGGAGATAGGTTAAAAACATAGAAATTAAGTGAAGATCAAATAAAAGTAGGAAATAGAGTGTTAAAATATAAGGTAGGGCTTCCCTGGTGGCGCAGTGGTTAAGAATCTGCCTGCCAATGCAGGGGACATGGGTTTGAGCCCTGGTCCAGGAAGATCCCACATGCCGCAGAACAACTGAGCCTGTGCACCACAACTACTGAGCCTGCGCTCTGGAGCCCGTGAGCCACGACTACTGAGCCCATGTGCCAGCTACTGAAGCCTGCGTGCCTAGAGCGTGTGCTCCTCAACAAGAGAAGCCACTGCAATGAGAAGCCCATGCACCGCAATGAAGAGTAGCCCCTGCTTGCCACAACTAGAGAAAGCCCGTGTGCAACAATGAAGACCCAACGCAGCCAAAAATAAATAAAATAAATAAATTTAAAAATATATATGTGTATATATATATATATATATATATATATATATATATATATATATATATATAGTAACTAGGGTGAAGAAATAGCTGCCGAGCAAAAGAGAAGCAGAGGTGGCGGGAGGTGCCCAGGCAGATGAGCCTGAGGAGAAGGTCCCAGAGCGGGCACAGCCCTGACACCTCGGGCTCACAGCCCCCAGCCCTCGTCTTTTCTTCCCATGCCAGAGGGACAGCGTTTTTCAGTTTGAGTGGGAGAGGGTTGTCCTTCCTTTACACACAAGCAAGCCCAGAGGCCTCAGGGCCTGGACCCATCAGAGAAACGCTGCATGTGCAGGTAGCAAGCCCCTCATGGCCCCCTAGAAGGCTGGGGAGTGAGAACTAAGAAACTAATACACAAGCAAATGCACAAACAAAGGCTTCCCCTGCCCTCTCTGGGGAGGGGTGGCTGGGTTCCACAGCTAAATCTTCAAGCCCTGGTTCTCAACTCTATCAGACCTAGTGCCCGCTTTTTGTAACAAATTATTTGTAGTGCCCTCTTTATTACCCCAAAATGAAAATTATAGATAATATAATATACTTACACATGTAATTTCAAAGGAGGATGCCTTGATTGAAATATAAATGAAAAACACAAAGAAGGTAATTTGTAGTAAAATACTACGTATTTCAATATGTGGTGCTCATGTGAGAGCACAACAGAATTCCTAATGAGGAAGCCAGATGTTGGCATGAAAGCAACCTGCATAAACGCAGCTGATTCAGGTGTATGGAGTTGGCAGCTCATACCACGAACAATGCGTTGTCATAGGCAATGAGGTCATAGTGAACAGCATTTGATAAAGTTCTGAACAAAACAATGTATGCTCTTCCCTTGGTTTTCATAGCAGTTGTATCCCAGGAAAATTCCCAATATATTAAAACCATGCACAAGATAGCTTGTGTTTATGTATAATCAGAGTTAGGTTTTAGGCTCAAATCATTATTTTCACCTACATGAATACCCAATGAGACATTCCCCCCAAATGGGGACGTGTGACAATTCACTGTTGTGAAGAACAATCTTGTGCAATGCAGGATGGCTGGCATCCCTGGTCCTTTTCCATTCGATACTAACAGCAACCCTCCGCCACCAACCACACCCCCAGTCATTGTGGCAATCCAAAATGCTCCAGTGATATCCAGAAAATCTGCTGGGAGGCAGTTCTGCCTAACTTAGAACGAGCATCTTAGAGGGGGAAACGTGGCTGATCAAGAAAGCTTTTGATCTTCCGCCCATTTTTTCATTGGTTGTTTGGTGTTTTGATATTGAGCTGCATGAGTTGTTTGTATATTCTGAGGATTAATCCCTTGTTGGTTGCTTCGTTTGCAAATATTTTCTCCCATTCTGAAGGTTTCTTTTTGTTTTGTTTATGGTTTCCTTTGCTGTGCAAAAGCTTTTAAGTTTAACTAGGTCCCATTTGTTTATTTTTGTTTTATTTTCACTACTCTAGGAGGTGGATCAAAAAAAATCTTGCTGCAATTTATGTCAAAGAGTGTTCTGCCTCTGTTTTTCTCTAAGAGTTTTATAGTGTCTGGCCTTACATTTAGGTCTTTAATCCATTTTATTTTTGTGTATAGTGTTAGGGAGTGTTCTAATTTCATTCTTTTACATGTAGCTGTCCAGTTTTACCAGCACGACTTATTGAAGAGACTGTCTTTTCTCCATTGTATATTCTTGCCTTCTTTGTCCTAGATTAATTGACCATAAGTGGGTGTGTTTATCTTTGGACTTTCTATCCTGTTCCACTGATCTCTAGTTCTGTTTTTGTGCCAGTACCATACTGTTTTGATGACTGTATCTTTGTAGTAAAGCCCATGCACCGCAATGAAGAGTAGCCCCTGCTTGCCACAACTAGAGAAAGCCCGTGTGCAACAATGAAGACCCAACGCAGCCAAAAATAAATAAAATAAATAAATTTAAAAATATATATGTGTATATATATATATATATATATATATATATATATATATATATATATATATAGTAACTAGGGTGAAGAAATAGCTGCCGAGCAAAAGAGAAGCAGAGGTGGCGGGAGGTGTCCAGGCAGATGAGCCTGAGGAGAAGGTCCCAGAGCGGGCACAGCCCTGACACCTCGGGCTCACAGCCCCCAGCCCTCGTCTTTTCTTCCCATGCCAGAGGGACAGCGTTTTTCAGTTTGAGTGGGAGAGGGTTGTCCTTCCTTTACACACAAGCAAGCCCAGAGGCCTCAGGGCCTGGACCCATCAGAGAAACGCTGCATGTGCAGGTAGCAAGCCCCTCATGGCCCCCTAGAAGGCTGGGGAGTGAGAACTAAGAAACTAATACACAAGCAAATGCACAAACAAAGGCTTCCCCTGCCCTCTCTGGGGAGGGGTGGCTGGGTTCCACAGCTAAATCTTCAAGCCCTGGTTCTCAACTCTATCAGACCTAGTGCCCGCTTTTTGTAACAAATTATTTGTAGTGCCCTCTTTATTACCCCAAAATGAAAATTATAGATAATATAATATACTTACACATGTAATTTCAAAGGAGGATGCCTTGATTGAAATATAAATGAAAAACACAAAGAAGGTAATTTGTAGTAAAATACTACGTATTTCAATATGTGGTGCTCATGTGAGAGCACAACAGAATTCCTAATGAGGAAGCCAGATGTTGGCATGAAAGCAACCTGCATAAACGCAGCTGATTCAGGTGTATGGAGTTGGCAGCTCATACCACGAACAATGCGTTGTCATAGGCAATGAGGTCATAGTGAACAGCATTTGATAAAGTTCTGAACAAAACAATGTATGCTCTTCCCTTGGTTTTCATAGCAGTTGTATCCCAGGAAAATTCCCAATATATTAAAACCATGCACAAGATAGCTTGTGTTTATGTATAATCAGAGTTAGGTTTTAGGCTCAAATCATTATTTTCACCTACATGAATACCCAATGAGACATTCCCCCCAAATGGGGACGTGTGACAATTCACTGTTGTGAAGAACAATCTTGTGCAATGCAGGATGGCTGGCATCCCTGGTCCTTTTCCATTCGATACTAACAGCAACCCTCCGCCACCAACCACACCCCCAGTCATTGTGGCAATCCAAAATGCTCCAGTGATATCCAGAAAATCTGCTGGGAGGCAGTTCTGCCTAACTTAGAACGAGCATCTTAGAGGGGGAAACGTGGCTGATCAAGAAAGCTTTTGATCTTCCGCCCATTTTTTCATTGGTTGTTTGGTGTTTTGATATTGAGCTGCATGAGTTGTTTGTATATTCTGAGGATTAATCCCTTGTTGGTTGCTTCGTTTGCAAATATTTTCTCCCATTCTGAAGGTTTCTTTTTGTTTTGTTTATGGTTTCCTTTGCTGTGCAAAAGCTTTTAAGTTTAACTAGGTCCCATTTGTTTATTTTTGTTTTATTTTCACTACTCTAGGAGGTGGATCAAAAAAAATCTTGCTGCAATTTATGTCAAAGAGTGTTCTGCCTCTGTTTTTCTCTAAGAGTTTTATAGTGTCTGGCCTTACATTTAGGTCTTTAATCCATTTTATTTTTGTGTATAGTGTTAGGGAGTGTTCTAATTTCATTCTTTTACATGTAGCTGTCCAGTTTTACCAGCACGACTTATTGAAGAGACTGTCTTTTCTCCATTGTATATTCTTGCCTTCTTTGTCCTAGATTAATTGACCATAAGTGGGTGTGTTTATCTTTGGACTTTCTATCCTGTTCCACTGATCTCTAGTTCTGTTTTTGTGCCAGTACCATACTGTTTTGATGACTGTATCTTTGTAGTATAGTCTGAAGTCAGGGAGCCTGATTCCTCCAGCTCTGTTTTTCTTCCTCAAGATTGCTTTGGCTATTTGGGGGTCTTTTGTGTTTACAAACAAATTGTAAAATCGTTTGTTCTAGTTCTGTGAAAAATGCCATCGGTAATTTGATAGGGATTGCATTGAATCTGTAGATTGGGAGATTGGGATTGACAATTACACCCTTCTTTATTCTTCCTAGCCAACAAATAAGAACCCACTTTGTAGCACAGGGGGCTCAATACTCTGTAATGACTTATATGGGAAAAGAATCTAACAAAAGAGTGGATATATGTATATGTGTAATTGATTCACTTTGCCGTACACCTGAAACTAACACAGCATTGTAAATCAACTATACTCCAATAAAAATTTTAAAATTGAAAAAAAAAAGCATTTGACAGCCCCTTGGACCTCCTCATGGCTATCTGGGTACGCATTCCAAGCCTCAGAAATGGCAGGGAACTTTTTTTTTTGCAAAAGAAGATATTTAGGAATAAGAGCAGGAAACCCTGCAAGAGAGGCCTTTGAGCTTTGGCCAAGGTGAATGAGTGTGATGCTGTGGGGAGCTCTGTAGATTCTCAGGCAGTGAACAGTGAAATGGGTCTCATGGAGACAGAAGACAACTGCTGGAGAAAAGGAGAGGTGTGCGCTCAAGCAGGGCCAAAGGACCCACTAGAGAGCCTGTTGCTTGTTGTCAAAGGAACAGCAGCTGATGGAAGAGAGGATGCTTCTCAGTTAGAGTAGTAAATATATATAAAGAATTATTGTAATTGACTGTAACATCTCAAGATAACAGATAAAGAGTCAAAGGTAAGGGGCTCCCATTCCTGGCATGGTGTTCATCTAGACACAATGCTTTTCATCTAGTTATTAGAAAGTTCTGGAAAGAATCCAACACTGCACAGTTGGAATGTGAACCCCTCCTTGGAAAATTTATTAGAGCAAGAAGAAGTCAGGAGTCATGTTTCAGACTCAGTCTCAGCTGGAAGGGCCCAGAAAAAAAGGTAATCGGATATTCTTCTTGCTCTGGGTCATATAACTCACTTCTAAAATTGGCTTCTTGCTCAGAGCAGAATTTTGAGGCTTATAAACTCCAAGGAGAGGAGAAAGTTAATACACAGTTGTGTTATTGTGATTGAACCGTTTTATTCTCAAAGATTTAATTCCCTAAATTTCGCTTTAGGAAAAATAAATAAATGCTACACATGGTAAGATGACAATTAAACTCCCTGTGTGAGGGAGTATTACTCACAGTGATAACTGGGAAACATGACAGAGAATGGGACATGCCATCTCAGAAGAGATGAAGAGTCTTTGCAATTACTCTGGAACTTTATTTATTATTTTTGAAGGGTAAATGCATTGCTGCTCTTAACTGCCTGAATTTTGAAAACATAGCCTCTTCTTTGAGCATATTTTTATTTTTCCTGAGCATAATTGGATGATGTAAAGAGAAGTTTCCATTTTAAATGTGTCATCTCTTATTTCCCTCAAGCTGTAATCACGTCAATGGGAACTTTCCTGTGGGATTTTATTGCCTCGTCTAGTTTCCTTTCCCAGCCTATCAAACTTAGTGAGTTTAAAGATTGTTCACGAAGAATGAAAGCTGGTTTATCGCAAAAAGTTTTCATTACCTGAAAAACAAACTCTAAGAGACACTAATGATTATGTTTTTTAACTTCAGATTGGAAGTGAGAATACTTTCAGATTTAGATTCTACAAAATGATCATTGGACCACAACACATTTCCATGCATTAAGGTCAGATCGCCATGGAGCCAGCTTTGCATTAAACAATGGGTTCTTCCTTTCTCACCATAAAAGAGGTTTTAAAAGGTCAGAGAACAGCTAGGTGCATGTAGGGGGGAAGTCACCCAAAGTCCTCCTTCACAGTTTGAAAACAAATTTAGGAGAAAATTGTACTTGGACTAGGTAATGCAGCTAAATGATTGGCGGTGGAGAGGAGCAGGGGTGTGTTGCCCCCAAGTGCCTGCACGTGGTAGAGGGGGAAGCCCCGAGCCTCCGTCCACTGTCGGGACTGTTGTTTCCCAGGAGCACTGTAGCAAATCTACTCTGCTTGGAGCCCACCTTGTGGGGTTTAGAAAGTAGAAGGCATAGGAGCCTGAAGGCAGGCTGGAGCCCCGGACACCTGGCTCTGTTCTGTCAGGGTGGTTTTGAATCTAAGACCCAGCAGCGCAGAGGGTCAGGGAGAGTGCCTCTACACCTGCCCCACCCTCTCTGGTTCTTCCAGAATGCCCCCATGAGGGATGCTGAGGCCACAGTCAGCAGAGGAACAGAGAGAGAGGGTTCTGGATAAGAGTTTCCATCAAGCCAAAGAACAGTAAAGAAATGCTGTTAAAAACAGAAAAGAGGATGGAGAGAGGGTGGATGTTAGTTAATTAAAACACACTCTAAATCTATAAGAACAAAACACTAATATTACTCTTAATAAGGGGCTAAACTCAGGAATTTTGACAAGCGCATCACACCTGCATAACTACTACGCCAATGAAGATACAGAACGTTACCATCACCCCAAAAAGTTCCCTCGTGGTCCTTTCTCAGTCTGTCGCCTCACCCACCAGGGCAGTTGCCTGATTTCTGTCATTATAGATTAATTTTGCCTGTTCTAAAATGTCTACTAAGAGTAATCATATAGTATGTACTCTCTGGCGTCCGGCTTCTTTTGCTCAGCTGAATAGTTTTGAGATTCATCGCATTTATTCATCAGTGCCCCGGTCAGTCATTAAATATCCATAGATTTCACGCTGTGGACACACCATGGAAAAGATAGTCATGGTACCAGCGTTCTTAGAGTTTACTCTGCATCTTCTGATCCAGCTTTTCCATGGCCAGGGGTGTTTCCCAAACCATCATAACAGTGCAAAAGGCTTAGATGGCAGCACTGCTTACAATAGTGGGGAAAGCTTACAGAATGGCCACCAGGGACTAAGTATTCTAAGGTAGAGGGAAGGGCAGAGTCCGACTGTGTTGTCACAGATCATGTTCTAGCTCAGAGAACATCCAGTGACACCAGAAAATGCTGACAACAGGTTAAGAGCAAAAAGGTTACAGAACAGCATGTATGGTTGCTCCCCCCCACCATAAGAATTTCCTTATATGTAACTGTACCTAGACGCTCATTCCGGGTGTTGGGATCACAGGAGACTCATTTCCTTTTTGGTGCCTTTCTTTACATTCCAACTTGTCTTGAGGGAATGTGTGTTATTTTGTAATATTTCATTAAAAAGAATGATCCCAAGAAAATTCTTTTTTTATGAAAAAAAAAGCCCTTGAAAGCATTTGCAAATCCATCACCTGCTGCAGGTTTGTCCTCAGAGAAGAGGAGCCAGGTCAGACCAAATCCTGAGAAGGGATGAAACCCCAGCTGGACAGGCACCGTCACCCAAGTGAACCCAGGGTGTCTGGGCACGGCCTCAGGGGTCGTCGGGGGAGGGCCTGGGCCCCCCTCATCATTCCCACAAGCCCCCCTCCTCCATTGTGGGGCCTCCTTTGCTGTCAGAGTCCAGGCCCTGCTGTTTGAACCTTTGGGAAAGTGACATGTGAAACCTAATTTCTGTAATGCAATTTTATTGGTTAGTGTTGGAGCTGACGGGTTGAGATGGGCAGTGTGATGCCTCTTCCCAAAGGTACCCACACCCTAATCCCGAAACCTGTGACTCTGTTCCTCACATGGCAAAGGGAACTTTGCAGGTGGGATTAAATTAAGGCCTTTGAGATGGGGAGGCTATCCAGGTAAGCCCAAAGTCATCATAAGGGTCCTTGCAAACAAAAGAGGAAGGAGGAAGTGCCAACACCTTAATTTTAGCCCTCTGAGACCCATTTTGGATTTCCAACCTCCAGATCTATATGATAACAAATCTGTGTTGATTTAAGTCACTAAGTCCATGGCAGTCTGTCCAGGCAGCCACAGGAGATGACTACAGGCCAACAGTTGCCCTGAGAGAGAAGGACCAAGGGAGAGCAGTGGGTGAGGCCGTGCCCCAGGGGAGGTGCGGGCAGGCCCTGCAGATGCAGGTGGGTCCAGGCCAGCTGCACACTTCGCCAGGCTGAGCTGGCACCGTGACCGGCTGACTGGTCATCCTGAGCGGAGCTGGCCCCGCCTGGGCTGCTCCACCACACACAGCCAGCAGTGGGGAGGGCCGGAGAAGACAAGGTGGGAGCATTCTCAGGAAGGGCCTGGGGCGAGGTTGACCCCAGCATACTTTTCCTTTGGGGGCCTCAGTGTGCGTGTCTCAGAGCCCAAGTCACCTGCTCCTGCCTCATTCTGTGGAAGGGGCTTATAGAGAGTGAGCCTGAAGGAGGCAAATCTTCGGGCATGAATCAGGCAGGAAACCCTGTGAAGGCAGCTGAGTCTGTGAAGCCTGTAGGAAGCAATGAGGCAGCGAGAGGGCTCTGTAGCTTGGGGTGCAGGGGTGCACTTCTTATGGTTAGGTCATGTGGGGAGGCAGCGTCCAAAGGAAGAATTCACTTTTGCTTAACAAGGGATGATGTCAGACAGAGCCTGAAGCCTTCGCTGAAATCAGCACCTTCTAAACTGCATTCTATAAAATGGCGAAAGCCCAAACCCAGCTAGAAATTGGTTCCCTGGCTCCCAACCCGGTCCGTGTGCCTTTTTTCTACCTGCCAGTTGGTTATTTGTATGATTACTCACTGGCATATCCTGGGAGCAGGCACTGAGGATGCAGCCAGGAGAGAGAGGAGAGAGCCCAGTCTGGAGGAGACAGACGGCAAACAGGAATTTCTGACAGGGGAGGGGCGGGGATCCGCCCAAACCATCACATTTGCTCTTCTTAGCCCTGGTCTGAGGCTACAGTGACCATCTCAAATGCTCTCTTTCCTCCATTACCTGCCAGCGGTCTGATCTGGCCCCGCTGACCAACAGCTTGCCAGTTCCTGCCCGAAGGGTGCCTACTGGTCTCCATGTGCCCCAGCTCCACACTCGGGCCCCCTGGGCTCTCGGACTCCAGGGCTGATGCAGCTTTAACTGGGCTCTGCACCCCTTCTTGCCCTGGATCATAAAACTTACCTCAAATTTAAAACGGGCACGGGGAAGTGCCCCTTTATTCGCTCAGCTGTGAGTAAGTGCACTTTGGGATGAACTGTTCCAGACCAGGGGCTGTGTGATGTGGCCTAGAGGGTCTCACGTGCATGCCCAGCATCCTCATTAAAGTCCCAGAGGAAGCTTCAGGAGGCCCCTTTTTGAAAAGACTGCATAGGCCTGAGGTTCCCTGCAAGGCAGGCCAGAAGGCAGACCTAGGGCAGCCGTGCCTGGAACCAAGATGGTGGGCTCTTCACTCCTTTTTTGGTTTAAGTTTCTAGTCTCACGGCGTCCCCTGCAGTTGCTACCCTCAAAGTGGTTTCTGGTCTCCTGCTGCCCAGTTGCCACCATTTACCCATCAGCAGATGCCCTATTGGCCACTCTGGCACCTGTTCCCACCCGGAGAAGGTTGGAGAGTCCCCTGAAATGTGCTGAGGGGCCTCCAACCTGTCCTCTCTGGCCTGCCCTCTCCCCACTGGACATGGCCAGACCTCGGGTCAGGGGCCTGGCCTTGGCCACCCAGGCTTACCGTGACATGCTTCTTTCTCTCAGTGCACCCTCTAGGTACCTCCTCCACATGGCCCTCCAGACCCCATCCCCAAATCCAGGTTCAGCCCCCACCTGGGAATACCCAAAGTGCCCAGAGGGGCTGAGGCTGGCGGTGCCCCAGCAGTGTCCCTGGGGTCTAGCACAAAATAGACACGAAGTACGTGTTTGTGATTGCATCTTTGGTAAATAAGAATTACTTTGCAATGTAAATAATGCGCCTCAACGTTTCTGCTCTGTGGGAGGAGGAGGATAAAAGACTATCTTTCAATCATGAAGACTTCTTATAGCAGGACCCCCTTGGCTCTCGGCTGGAGAGAGGATTTGGGTAGTGAGGCATACCTGGCCTCCATATCCCTGAGGGCCCCTCGGGACTCAGGCCCCATGCCTCTGTGAAAGGCCTTGAGAGTCTTCCTCTTAAAAGGTACAACGCCACCCAGACTGGGCTGCCCAGGAGGCCTAGACACCCGCCCTCACTGAGCATCAGCTGATGCCTCCTCCCACAGACCAGGCTGCAGCCACTGGTGTTGGTTTCAAGTCCCCAGGAGTGCAAAGGGGATCTCAGACCAGCACAAAAAAGGGAATGCTGAGTCTGAAATAAAGGATTAGAAACCGCTTCTTGGCCATTAAAACCTAAATAGCTGAAGAATTTAATTTTGATCTTCTTTTACAACTGAATTTGGCATTGCTTTTTTTTTTTTTTTTTTTTGTGGTATGCGGGCCTCCCTCTGTTGTGGCCTCTCCCGTTGCGGGGCACAGGCTCCGGAGGCGCCGGCCCAG
>NC_041221.1:130031489-130039726 GCF_002837175.3 Physeter macrocephalus | reverse complement strand
GGGCACGAACCCGTGTCCCCTGCATCGGCAGGCGGACTCTCAACCACTGCGCCACCAGGGAAGCCCTGAATTTGGCATTGTTAATGCTGGTTCTCAGTTTCCACTAGAGCTTTTGGCATGTCTCCTGAGCCCGAAGAAAGATTCAGTCAAATCCGGTTTAATTCCACGCTAAGTATTGCTTATCTGTTTTCTCTCTTCGAAACTTGATGAGCCATCTGGGAATAACTGTGAACTAGAATGCTCAGGCATCTAGAACACTGTTCCCTCAACTATTCTGGTTAACCGTCTAGCACAGTCTGCTGCCACCTGTGACTAGTATTCTGTATTTCCTGTCTTTTCACATGCAGACTACTTACTAACAGCTGCTCAGAACCAGTAAAGTCTATACCACAGCTGGAGCCTGACTGCTGCTAACAGTGGGGCTTCCTAAATTCAATTAGCAGTGGACAGAGTCCACGGTCGGTGTGACAGGAGCCAGCAGGCACAGAGCAGGCATGAAGCTCACACCAGTGTGGCAGTGACATTTTCCCACACCTGTGCACGCACACCCATTGCTGCCATCAGTCTGTTCATTTGGTGGAAAAATAGTGTTCCTGGGGCTGTAGGTTTGATGTAAGGCACATGAGATCTGCATGGGTACAGACACGACCTTTGGATTATAAGATTGTCACAAAGCCATCAACTAGAAGGCTGGTGCCATGCCCACTTAGTTATACTAATACCTGTGGGTGGTCTCATTGATTACCTGCCCAGTGCCCAGCCATTAGCTGTACCACTCTCTGCAGCTCCATCTTAGGCCATAGCAGGGATGAGTCCAGTCTCTGTGCACAAGGAGTTTATGTGGTCTCACTGCGAAGGTAACAATGAATCCATACCCAGTGGTAATGGGCATGGCCAGAGGCTGGGTGACCACAGGGCTGCTGGGAGCAGAAGCCAGAGAGACCTGGGCCTGGGTCACCAAGGCTCTCCATGACGTCCTCTCCATCTCACAGCTTCCATGCACACTCAGCCAGGAGGGCTGAGCTGGGAAACTCCCACAACTACTCCACAGTCTCCATCCTGCTCCAAACACCTTCACGGGGACCCTTTTTAGGAACCTCCGATCACGTTTCCGTTTCAACAGCAGGGATGTTGCCCTCCTTTTTTCCAAGGCCAGTTGGGGCCGGCTTATCATGTGTTGTTCTAGCTCCTTCTCTCTTTCCACCCTGGTAAGAGCTGCCCATCACTCCAGGGTGGCATTACAAACTTTCCATGCTTTGCTTTGCTTTGTTTTGCTGATATCATTTCTCTCAATCCTTAGGATAGTCCTGCATAACTGGGGTTATTTTGCAGGAGCTGCCTGAGGCCACCCAGCAGGAGCAAAGTCCAGACCAGACCAGCCCCCTGAGCCTGCACACAGTGCAGAGCGGCGGGGCCACCTGTTTTCTAAAGCCCCTCCCCCCGCATTGTCCCTTTGCCCTTGTTGGTCATAGCTCTGGCCCTGACTCATCCTCAGCAGGGGAGGTGACAAGGGGGACAGTGCCCCCTGCACTGCCCAGCGTGTTTGGAGTTCCTGCTGCCACTGGAAAGAACTGAACTCTAAGAATGTGGTGTACACCTGAGGCCAGCAAAGTCCTGTCAGGCAGCAGGCTTCCTTCCTGCTCCTGAAATTGTTATTTCAGGGGTGCGTGTACGCGCCTATGGCTCCTCAGTCTCTGCTGTAACACTGTCAGGAAGCAACTTTCTAAAGAAAGCCTTCCAGAAAGTGTTAACCTGTCATTTTGTGGCTCCAGCTGCACCCCCCATCAGCTATTGGCCCCTCAAGGTATCTGTGCAGCACTCCCATTCTCCCTCCACACTGTTGCCATCTGAGAAAGGACGCCCCACACACCCTCCCACCAAACCCCAGGGAGGCTGGAGCACACCCTTACCTCTTTTGGGGTGTGGGAGGGACCCCTCGTGCACCCTTCCCGCCTGGCGGCGCAGTCTGTTTCCAGCCCACCTGCAGACCTTTGTTTCCTCCTCTGCAGAGGGGTTGTTTGTTTGTCACCAAAAATTATCTCCAGAGTAAAAAAAAGGCTCAAGAAAAGTTCCCAGTACCTCCTCCCATGGATCAGGGTGCCATCATAGTGCACTTCATGGCTCGGCTGTGAATAGCCTTTATAAAGCCTAGTAACAAACACCAAACATTGAGCTAACTGAAATAGAGCATATTTCTACCGGGAGGAAGGGTAGACAGGAGGGTGCCTGTTTCTAGTGGGGATGGGGGGAAGAATTAGGCAAAAGGTAGCTAAATTCTCATCTTCCATACTGGGAAGTTAATGGATAATGCCTAACACTAAAAAAAAAAAAAAAAAAAAAAAAAAAAAAAAAAAAAAGAAGAAGAAGTTGAGTGTTGTTTAGGTTAATTCTAAAATAACCAAGTAAAAATGCTGAAAGGGATTGCCTCTAGGGAAGGGAAATGGAAGGAAGGGGCAAAGGCTTGCTGTTTTTCATAAAAAGCCTTAAGTAACTATTGGGCTTTTTAAATTATGGGCTTATGTAACATGTTTAAAATATAACTTTTTAAAGTATATTAAATTTTTTAAGATATCAGAAAGATTAGATCATCCTGAGAGAACTAAATACTCTAAAAAAGAGCCAAATGGAACTTGTAGGAAAAAGTTTTTAATTGCCGTTATGACTAAGGATTTAAAATATAGTTTAGACAGCTAAAGAGAGAATTAATGATTTGGAAGACAACTGAAGAAATAACCCAGAATGCAGCATCGAGAGATAAAGAGAAGGGAAATAGAAAACAGCAGCTAAAATATGGATGACAGAATAAGAAGGTCCAATACACATCTAGTAAGAGTTATAGAAGGTGAAAATAACAAGAATGAAAGAGAAGCAATGTTTGAAGATAATGGCTGGGAATTTTCCAGGATTGAAGAAATACTTTAATCTTCAGATTGAGAAAGTACAGCAAGTTCTGGACAAGATAATAAAAGCAGATCCAAAATTAAACAAATAATGGTAAAATTGTAGATCACCAGAGACAATGAGAAAAGTTTAAGAGCAACCAGAGATAAAAAAAATGTATTACCTGCAAAGGGGAATTGTTTAGACTGGCAGAAGACAACAACAATAGGTGCTAGAACACAATGAAATAATACTAGGAACGGCAAGGCGGCCTCAGAGATAGGGAGTGGAAAAGCAGTGTGGAGGCAGTGGGGAGATCTGTGCCCAGTTCCCTTTGCTCGTCAAAATAAAAAAGTTATGTAGGGCAGGTACTGCTAGTTGCCTTCCAATATCCTCTCCTCACCTCCCTCTTCAGTAATAAAATATCCAAGTTACCTGGACACATTGCCATTCAGACAAAAGACTATGCCCTTGGCCTTCCTCATCACTCAGTTGGCCTTGCAGTTAAGTTCTGCCCAATGGGATGAAGCAGAAGTGCTATGTAAGATTTCCAGAAAGCTGCTTTACAGTAGAGGGGGCATGCCCTCCCCTTCCCTTCCCCCATATTGCTGCCGGGAAGGAGGAATTCTGGCTGAGGCTCTAGCTCAATCTGGGACCATGAAGCCAAGGGCCACACCAAAAGGATGGTGGAGGGTGAACTGGGATGCCTCCAGGTCTATGACAAGCTAGTGGAGACACCACCCCAGCTCTGAATTTCCTGCCTCTGGATTCTTTTATTTACTTGAAAAAGATGACAAAAACTTATAACATGTTTAAGTTACCCTTTGGGGATTCCTGTTACAGCAAATTTAATCTTTTTAAAAAACTATTATTGAAGTATAATTGATTTACAATGTTGTGTTAATTTCTGCTGTAGCAAATTTAATCTTAACTGATGCTGAAAAGCTTTTGACAGCAGAAACTAAAACAGGGACCCAAACCTTGGGATAAACCTTGAGGAGGAGGGCTGCGGGGGAAACCAAGGGAGGTGGTCAAGTCTGAGAGACTGGGCCTGAAGGGAAGACCCTCCTGTGTTCACAGAGCATGGGCCCTTCCTGAAACAGCGAGTCCTCACCAGGCAGGAGGCCAAGAGAGGCTGACTATCGCTCCCGCACAGCTGTGCTGGCCCCCAAGGGTCCTACTTCAGTGCTTCCAATAACTGTCACCCTTGGGAGATGTATGACACTCTCTCCAAGGATGAACAGAACTACAGCCCACCCCATAAAGTGGGTCCTGTATGGTATGACCACTCACAGCTGGCATCGCAGACTTAACAAATTTCAAAAGTGCTGAGCTGTGCTGGCTGGGCTCTTAGATTCTTTGGTGCAGTGGGGTTGTGTCCTGTCGGTCAGTGGTTTCTGTACTATTTGAAGCTCCTCAGAGAGCTGGGGCCACAGGGAGGAGGAGGACACACAGAGAAACCCATGTGCATGTGTGCACACGCACACATACACATGCACGTTGGCTTCCAAGAGGAGGAGCAGCCTTGCACCCAGTTTTCTAGCAATTAGAAGAGCATTGTTTCTTTTCCCCTCAGGACTGCCCAGTGCTCCTCTCTGGGTTCATGATTCTCACACAGAGGCAGGGTCTACACCCCAGCCTCTCCTCTGCAAAGAGGAGTGAAGTTGTCACAAGATGTATTTCATTTTTGGCCTGTGAACTTGAGAGAACTATTCTGAGTTTTCACTGAATGTGATTACAGACCCCAGAAGCCCTTGCGGCCTGACTCTAACTGGCAATTATTGAAGAGATGATGATGACTTAGATGTTTTAATTAGCCTGCTTGCAGGAGTTCCCTGGTTCTGCTTGTTTAAGTGAGTTGATTTCAAAGCTAGCATGTCGTTGTTAGCAATGATAATAAGAGCCGCGTTTTTCGGGTGCTTTCTCCGTGGCAGGCTCCGTGCTAAGGACTTTGCATGCATCATCTCAATCCTCACAACTACCCAGTGAGGTCTGCCCTATCACTGTCCCCACTTTTCCAATGAGGACACTGATCAGCTACTAGTCCCTCCACAAGGAAGTGGAGGACGCAGACCATGGGTGAGTTCAGATCTGTTGGACTTGAAAGTCATGGGAGGCGAGGTGGGGACACCCAGCTGAGAGGGTCCTTCTCCTGCCCAGGGACTCACCCTGAGGGACAACCCGCAGCCCTTCTGCCCTCCAGCTCCCACGCCTGGCTAGACTCAGGGCCTGTCTAATCTAGCAGGCTCACAGCCCCTCATGGCACAGGCCTCCTCTCTCCTGAGACCCCCACCAGCTTTTATAGGGTTTTGATCATCTCCTCCAAGGAAAAGGGCCATAAAGGACCCCTCTAGAAGAGGGAAACCAGGGATGACCTTTGCTGATCTCATCGCCCAGCCCCTCTTCCCTCCTCTCCCAGCCCAGTAACTTGATCTCCTACTGGGAGAGAAAACAAGCTCTTAAATTCCCCCACATTCTCCCCAACTCAGCTGCGTATGCTCTGCATTTTATGGACTCCATAGCTTTATTTCTTGATATTAAAAGCCAAGCTTTTGAGCTTTAGAAATAAATTATTTTTCAACAGCCCTGTCTTCTGCAAATTGAAAGCCTTGTTTCCAGAAAATTGTCTCTGCTATGAGCTTCAAGAGCCAAGAATTTGACACCTTTGTGTTCTGTGCGCCATACCCTCCCCTGAGGCCATAATGCTCAGCCTTGGGTCTCGTTTTAATGGTGAAAGAACGTAGGAGAAAAAATAATTTGCTGAAAATGAAAAACCACCAGCTATCATTTTGAAAGCCTGTCCTACTCCCCTGACTTTGGCTTTGGTTAACACCCAGACTTGGGTTCCTTGTCTTTTGAGGGGGGAGTTGAACTTGCTGGTCTCTCCATCCTTACTGGCTGTGACGACCCATGATTCCTGCATTCCAGCAGGATAGCTGGGACCATTCAAAATGGACCTGGGGGAGGAAGGGTCTCTCTCCTCTGCAATTTGAGGCAATTGGGGAAATTCAGGATCAGTCTGAGCCTTCCACACTGCATGAACAAGATTAGGCCCAAGACAAATGGTCTCACCAGAAATGAGAAGCTGGCCATCTCCATCTGCAGGGATGTAGAATTGAGGTTGTTATGGGCCTGATTTGTGAACTTGAATGAGGGCTTCTAGAAAGCTATTTGTAAAACTCATTGCTGTCTCTGGCTGCAGCTAACACATTCCATCTTCCAACTGGGTGATTTCACATTCCACGAATTCATAAAATAGAGTGAGCCGAGTAAGTGTGGGAAGCAGGGCAAAGGGGAGGGGACGGAACCATGGGGTGGGCATATGGGGAGAGTGCCACTGCGCAGGAGAACCACAGGTGCCACACTGCCGAGTGGGGATTCAATTATGGGGCACTTCCCATCAGTGCCCACCGCCTAGCACCAGGGGCTGCCCTTGTCTGCTTTCTCCTGGGGAAATCCTCAGACCCTGCAGGGCTTTTGCCCCAGTTTGCAGAGATTTGAAAGCAAAGCGAGCTTTGCAGCTGAACACGGGTCTGCACTTCTGCCCTCCTCTGCCTGTCTTGGTGTGTCCTCTGTTTCCAGGCCTGGTGGGGGACAGGTCTTCTGAAGGGGTCCAGGTCCTGTGAGCGGGACATGTTGGGAAGAGGCCCGGAATGCTGATGCAGCTGGAGTTGGGCCTCCTCAACCCCTGAGGAGGGATAGGGAAGATTTGAGACCAGCAAAGAGGAGCTGGCAAGCTTGACCGGGCTCAACTCAAGCCCCAGCACACTTTGAGGGAGTTGAAGCCACCTTAGATCCGTCTGGAACAAGGTTTTCGCTGTCAAACAACCATTACACTTCTGGGGGCACATAGGGCAACGTTCTGGATCAAAGTGTAATTTTAATTTAAAAATTGAATTAGTGGAGAAAATTAATTTCCTAAGCTATTCTTTTATGCCCTTAGAGGAATTTGACTAATATACTCTGCCAAGCCTCAGTTTGCCTATCTGTGAGATGGGGGTAATGCCCCATGCTCTGCTTGCCTCCCAAGGCTGCTGTGATTCTCAGTATGTCAATGCATGAACTGATTTTACAGTATTCACATGACCACAGGGGTTATTTTCAGTAGCTCCAAGTCCATGATATAGCCCTCCAAGCCCTCTTTTGTTTCCTGCATTCACTCTTAGGTCCACAACTTGCTGCTTGTTGCTGGGCAGGAAGTCCCTGGAACTGTGGCTCGGAAGTTTCACGACAGAGATGGGGTTTGTGGGGTTTGTCCCTAGGAGGGTTGGGGGTGACTGGTCTGGATGTGTTTTGGCCTCTTGGTGGCTGGTTTTCTCCAGGAGCTCCAGGGCCTTTGAGCAAAGGGCCGAATCAGGCTTGGTGCTCTAGGAGGCTGGTGGGCAGCCCACCTGAGACCAGGCTCTCTGAGCCAGGCCTGTCTGAGCCAGGACGGCTGCCGGTGCCGGTGCTGCTGCCGACTTTAGTGAAAGCTCTGACCTGGGTCATCAGAGCAAAGCCCAGCTGTGTTTACTGTGCTATTTTTGCCCTCTTGCATTTGAAGAACCAGAAGTTCCCATGGAGTAGATAAGTCCTGACTCTGAAGCTGGAGTCCTGTTTATGAGTGGCTCACGGGAGGGGTCTCAGTACTTTCTAATAAGTCTCTCTTGGGAGCGCTTTACTAACCAGAACACCTACCTCCCTGGCCGTGTTATAATGGAGGCTTTGTTACATGACTGCACATCTGCTCAAGCTCAGACCTGGAGATTATATTGAATATAATTCCCACACTATGAATTTATAAAGCACACAGCATGGAGGCGATAAGGTGAGGGCAGTTTGTAGTGACCGTAGATTTCTGGAAGTTATACTGGTTGGTCTGTTGGCCTCAAACAAATGTGGAAGCAGTACTGGAAAGAGCCAGGCTCTGGGGTCACTGAGAACTGTGTTCTGGCTCTGCCACTTCCCACGTGTGTGAACTTGAGCAGGTGTCCTACACTCCTTGAGTCTTTTTCCTTGCCTCCAAAATGGAAAAATAGGGTGGTTTGGGGAATTAAATAAGATAAATGGATATAAAGCAGCTATAAAACACCTGGCTCAAGTAGGCCCTTAATGAACAGTAAGAACTTTTTTGTTTTTGTTTTTATTAGTTAATAATTGTCTTGTTCAAAGTCTTCTTGAGGGCTAAGAAGAGGAAACTACATGGGGCAGATCTGACCTCAAGCATTTGGAAGTCCTGGAGGATTGGGCAGGGTAGCTTGTCTGTGCATCCTGAAGTGGGCTGCTGGGTGCCTCTATCTCTCTCTCTCTCTCTCTCTCTCTCTCTCTCTCTCTCTCTCTCTCTCTCTCTCTCTCTCTCTCTCTCTCTCACACACACA
>NC_041221.1:130019911-130029756 GCF_002837175.3 Physeter macrocephalus | reverse complement strand
CTCTCTCACACACACACACACACACACACACACACACACCCCATGTGCACAGAATTCACAGCCAGCCCTCCCAGGGTAAGACACCTATACAACCACAGAGGAAACTAGTGTCAGCTGAGTGCACTAAACATACAGATAGATTGGACAAACAGGGGTCATGAGACATTTGAAGAAAATCAATAGCATAAAAGAGAAGAACCAAGTTGAACAACAACAGAAAAACCCACAACTAACCCTGGAGGATATGGAACAAAAGAAATTTTTTTTAATCTAATAAAAACCCTTAGGCAGACATGAGAATATGTTTTCATATAATCAGAAAGCGCTGTTATGAGAAAGAAGAATAGAGCAAGAAATATTTCTTGGAAATTAAAAATATAGTTGCTAAAGTTAAAAATTCAGTAGGAGTCAAAGAAAGAGTTGAGGAATTATCCTATAATATAGATTAAAAACTGAAGAGATGGAAAAGCTGAGAGAATAATGGAGAGATATGGACGATCAACCTAGGGGAACGAACATCAGTCTACTCAGATGAGTTGACTTACAACCAAAAATCTGAGAAGAGGAAATTATCAAGAGAGGAACAGAAGAACACTCCTCAGAGCTGAACTAAGATACAGACCTTCAGGTGGAAAGACCAGATTAGAACTGAGAAGGGGGAAATGAAAAAGATCCACGCTGCATATCCCTTTGAGATTTCAGAACACCAAGGACAAAGAGAAGATTGTCAAAGCTTCCAGAGAGAAAAGACGTGTCATCAAAGACGTGTCAACAAAGAGTCAGGAGATCATTGTTATCAGATAGGAGTTATCAACACTGGAAGGCAGTGGAGTGGTTACCTTCAAATGTCTGAGGGAAAACAATTTTTACCTAGAATCCTATACCAAATAAAGACATTTTCAGACATGCAAGGACACAGAAAATTACCTTCTTTCTTAATTTAAAAAAAAAAATGGGGGGGAGGGGTGGTATAATCCAGTAAAGCAGGAAAGGTATTTAATAAGAAGAGCTGGTCCAAGAAACAGCAGAACTAACCCAGGCGTGTAATGAAGGGGATCCCAGCATGACAGGTGGGACCACCTGGGAACCTGGGAGATGATCCAGTCAGGCTAGAAGAGGAAGTCAGAGGGTTCTGAGAAGAAAGTCCTCAAGAACAAAGCAGATTCCATTTCACAAAAATAAGATTAAGAAGCTCTAACCCTCAGTGATAAAGAAAGAAAGAAAGAAATCTTTTAATACATTTTTAAGGCAGTTAAAAATTCTGGGAAAAACAAATTACTGAACAAGGAAGACATGGTCTCATATTAAGCAAACTCAAATATGTCACATATTTGTGAAAAATAGGGTGGTTTGGGGAATTAAATAAGATAAATGGATATAAAGCAGCTATAAAACACCTGGCAAATATCAGTTACTCAAATATGTCACATATTTGAGTAACTGAAGGAAGGTGAATAAACAGAACTATTTGACTGAGGCCTGAAACAGCACAGGTGAGTCAGTGGAACTGCCACCTCCTTCCCCGAAGGGAGAGTCACTGTGTCTTTCTGCTGAGGATGATGGACCAGAACATTCATGATGCTCTTTATTCATTTTCACTTTTAGGTTCAATGAATAGAAACTGGCACTTATTACATATAGTTACAGAGTGTAACAAGGTAAAAATTAACGTAGATCATTTAAATCAGAAGTTAACAGGGAAGGATCGGGGATTGGATTTCTTCCACAGTGAAGGGGCAAGAAAGACTGCCTAATTTGATCTTAATGTGTTAAAGTTTAGGGTTTTGTTTTTATGGTGTGTGTATTTTGCTTTCAAAATGTTTTAAAAAGTGGCACTGTATTGAATATTTGAAGAGCCTCTACCCAACTCATTGTCACAGGCTATCTCATGCTTATAAGAGTTCCCTGCATTTTCTATTCTGTGCCTTTTCCTGTATTTTTATTTATTTGCTGTTCTCCAACGACTGCCATTTTGAATTGCTCAATATATTTTCTCAGCTAAAAATGTCACTGTAGTTATGCAATGAAAGGGCCACTATGTATGTATATATCTGGGATTAGCAAAGAGATGATTAAGGCAGTTCAGTGTTGATCAATAATCATATTTGATTTGGGCTTTTTACTTTGCTTCCTCAACCATCCTGTACTTTGATATTTATTACGACCCACTGAGATTCTGGCCTTGACTAAATAGAAGTTGCTTGAGGAAATTTACAATCTAGTGATTGGATTCCAGTGGTGCTACTCTTGGAATGACGATACAGAATTAGGTCTCCCAGAGTAAATAGAAACCCAGTGATGGGAACTGTGCCGTTAATAAAAATGTCTCCTAGTGCTTTGAACACAACAAAGCAAATATCAGCAAATGCAGCCCCTAGTCATAAAAACTTTATGTTACAAGTGTAGGGTCAGAGTCCTTTTTCAGATGTACTAAGCGATTTGAGCAAAAAGTGTATTTTTGACTCGTGTGATTTTAGATCTGAGATTCTCAAATCCCAGGGTTCAGAAGGATGACACAGTGTTTTGAAAAGTTCCCTGTATTCCCTTGTGAAGCTCCAGGGCTGCTCAGATGTTTCCAGGTCAGAGAGGTAGCCCTGGGCCGACCTTCCAGGGAGCCCAGATACGGCTGGCTGTGGGCTGTCTCTGTATCTGTGCTGAGCATCCAGGCCTCTGTTGACACAGCCGGCGGCCCACAGGAGAAGTTCCATATCAGAGCCAGCCTCGGCCCTCTCTCTGTCCTCCTCGCGGAGGGCTCAGAGGATGGGTCCAGAAACCTTCTTTTTCCAGAGGTGCTAAGGAAATCTATGTCCTGCTTTACTTCTTGCTAATCAAAATAAAATGGATTTATCCAGGGCAGGTGGGCCCTCATTATAATGCATAATAATAACACACATGACAGGAGCATCTTTCATCCTCATGAGCTAGCAGGGGTGCTCCCAGGCCTGCTTCTCCTCAGAAGGAAGGAAATGCCCCGGGGCCCACAGTCACTTTGATAAGCACTGGGGTGTTCCAGGGATGGCAGGAAGTGGCTCCCCTTGCAGTGAAAAGATCCGTGAGCAAATGGAAACAAGAGTCTTTCCAGAGATGGTTACAAAGGCAGAACTCTGGGTGCCACGAGTGTTGTCATTGCCATAATGCAAACATGTGCAGCATGGAGGCAAACAGCAAAAGGGACCATGCAGAAATAGAGGTGGCCTTGCTGTTAGAGGTTCAAGAATCACTGGCGATTGTCAAAATTTTCTCATAATCCCCATGAAAGGGGAACTTTTAGGGCTACCACTTAGTTATTTGCATTGAACAGAAGTTTGCCCAGTGCCTTGGGCTCTTCATAATTTTACAAACAAGTGAGCCACAGTACAGCATAGGGATAAGGGTGTAGGGTTGAGACTCAGCCACACTGTCTGGGTCTCACCCCCCTCCTCCTCTCTCCTGTTGTCAGCGAGGGGAGAACTCCCCGACTACCAACAGATCCAGGCTCAGAGAAAAGAACACTTTTCTGTGTCAGAGATGGAACTGTCCCAGGGATACCTTCAGTTCGGGAGGGGGCTGAAATCAGACACACATGCAAGTTTCCAAAGACCTACTCAGGTTGGGTACCCATAAAGTAACAAGTCTAGGCAGCCTTGGGGCCCCATCAGCTGCCCCAGTCCCTGCCCCGGAGCAGCCCTGCCTAACGTCCCATTTGTCCCACCTGCTTCTAGTGTCGAGGCTGCCGGAAAACCACCCATCCTCTCCCCACCCCACCTGACCAGGGTGCACACATGTCATCTCTGTATCACTGCATCCTCTTATCCTGGGTGTGTGCACATGCACGTATTGTGGAAGTGCAGAGGCCCCATGTGCCCGCGGCTCACCCAGGCGTCCAGAGCAGCCCTCACTAAAGGTCTGTGCAATTCCTGTGCACCTGGACCCACTGAGATGCATGGCCCCTGCCAGAGCCTCTAGACAGAAACCATCTCCAAATGTTCGTCCTTCCTCTGCCATTTGGGGTAAAAATGTAGCAAATGAGCAAGTCAACAGCTTGCCTCCTCACTAAAGTATGGGTAAGTGGAAGACGAACGGTGCTACTCGTTCAGGGATGAATTGCACAAGGTTTCCACATTCATCTTGCCAGCGTACCTTGCTCTAACGAAGACACGGTTTTGTTTTCTCTGGTTCTCAGCTGTCTTTGCTCCTGCCCCTCCCCTGTGCATCCCCCCTGACCCTCACAGCCTCTCCTCACACGCCTCCACCCGCCCCTCTCTGGCTACATGAGGGTCCAGCACCTTTTCCCCTTCTGGTCCCACACCCGCCATTCCCTGAGCTTCGAGTGATGCTGCCTCAGGCTCTCCAGCCCCACCTTCCCCTGGGCCGGTCCTTCCCAGCTCTCCTTCCCGTCCACTTATCATCTGGTCCCAGCTCTCTAACAAGTCCCCTCTGTGAGAGCACTGTGTGAGCTGCCAGAGCCAGAGATGAGGTGACTCGGGCCCTGAGGAAGCCTTGGGTGCCTGAGAGGCAGTGCTAGAGCAGGTACCAGGCACTCTCACGCACCTGGGGCAGATACCCACACTCTTGTGGGCCTGGGGGCGGGGGGCGTAGATGACAAGGCAATGGAGGCCTCAGACATGTCCATAAGGTAGGTACTCGTACAGTTCTTGCTTTGTGAATAGGATTCAGAGAGGTGAACTGACTTATCTGAGGTCACACAACTTGTAAGTGGCAGATCCATTGTCCATACCTAGGGTTTCCTAGAGGAAGACTGCTTCAAGATGGGTCTGGAAGGACAGATGGGATATGAGCAGGGCATGGGGGCAGTGGTACAGAGTGACAGGGTCTGGAGTTTGTACAGAGGTGTCGGTGGCTGGATGTGCTCCATTGGTAGATGAGAACAGGGAAGAAAGGAAGAAGTTTTCCTCCCTGAAAGGACTTCATGACACTTCTCTTACCCGCTCCCTTCTCCTACACACACACACGCACACACTTTCACATAGAAGCTTGGCAGAGAGTCCTGGGACCACCAGAAGAGGCTGGTGAACTTTCTTTGGCTGTGTTCTGGGGTCCGGGAGTCAGCGGCAGAGCCTGCCTATTGTCCAGTAGGAAGCCAGCTCATGGTTAGGGATAGTCATCCTGGCCTTGGCTGAGATCTTAGGTAGTTAATGCAAATGTGATTGACTTCCTGCACATATTTTCTACATTCCCCTTTAGTGGTTTAGGAGAGAGATGATAGTTAAAGACGCTGTCATCAGAGTGGGGCTTTCTCTCCCTGGCTGGGTGACAGGAATGTAAGTGGGCTGGTGGTTCCCTGGACAGTAACTTCAGAGGACCTTTGGGGGTCACATACCTGGACTCAATCAGTGGTTCTGAAGCCTGGCCATGCTTCCATCTACCCCAAGAGCTTTTGAAAACAGAGGCCTGGGCCACAACCCAAGTGGGCTGGTAAGACTGAGACCCAAACAACCCTTGCTCAGGGGCATTCTCTACATTTTCGATAAGTTATCTGAATGAATTATTTTATTCCTGTTTTATGTCCCGAACAAACCCACATCATCATTTTATTAATGTATCTGCAATTACTGTGTAACGATTTCCAGTTTAGTGTGGTCTATGTTATGGGGATGCTTAAGCAAATATCTGCATGATGGACCTTTAAGTTCTCTGGGGCCAGAAGCTTTTCCCATCAATTAAGCTTCAACAAAATGAGTTTTTAGCTCAGCTGCAACTGTATTTTTATGTTTCTTTTATGGCTCCCCTGCCTTCTCCTTGTGTTCTTAGAGATACCTGAAAATGTGGTGTGGAGCTGAGATATTTATTAGCAGTGTGCAGAGAACAGGTTTATAATGGTCATTACGAAATATTCAAGTGCCTGCTTTGAAGTAGGATAATTTATATTTCCATTACAGTCATTTCTTGGGTGCCCTCCCCCCTCGACTACCAGTGCCACCAGAGAGAGGGGTGTCCATCCTGGGCCCTGGGGCCTCCCTGGGGCCTCCCTGGGATCAAGGCCCTGGAGGTGTTTCCTCTGGAAAGAGATAGAATTCCCAGTAACTTCCCACACTCCCCCCAAACCCGGAGATCTTGGCAATCTGACCCACTAGATGCAGAAAGGATTTCCCGGCCATCCAGAGTCCTCTTCCTCTGTGCCAGGCGAGGGGCCGTCCAGGGCCCTGACTCAGACAGCCCCGGGGGACACAGGTGGTCAGCCCCCTCGTGCACAAGAGGAAACATGGCTCAGGGAGAGAAGATCTAAGTTTCTAGCAGGCAGGTGCTGCTCGGCTCACACACATACCCAGAGAAGGAGCACACAGAGATGCGGGCACACCCAGCCCTCCAGCCTGTCCTGTGAATACACGTGAGGGAAAATAAAGTGAAAGAGAGAGCTGGAAGGAAGGACTGTCAAGCCACTCTGACCCCAGTGCCCGTATGTTCATGCAGTGAACAGAGCTCTCTCCGCCATCAGTGAAAGGGACAGCAGACCCCAGATGGCCCAGGCCAGCTCCCGGACACGGGCAGGGCTCGCGGCCAGAGAGCCACATGCTCACTCGGGCCTACTTGCCACCGTTCCTCTTTTCCTGCCCCCACTCATGTGAAGGTTTGACTGGAGGAAGGTTCCAGGTGGAGGTGGAAGGAAGGCCTGTGAGCATGGAATATCCATGTTTAGCTAACCCAACGGCTCTTCTATGGTATCCTGGGTCAGAAGGAAACTTAGAGGCCATGTGTGTCTCAGTAGAAGGGACTCTGGACAGAAGTCATTTGCCTGTTCATTTGGTCATTCCTTCGTTTCTTTGGCGTGTGCTTGCTGAACTCTAATCACGTGCCAGGACCCCCACTGGCTCTCAGGCCATGATGGGAGGGGCGTGATGGACAAGCCGAGGAAGCAGAAAGAATAAATGCTCTGAAGGGGGTGCCCAGGGCACTCTGAGGACACATTGGAGGAGTGTGAACCCAGCCAGAGCGCTCAGGGCAGTGATATGCAGGGGAAGCTGTGTGCCAGCTAAGACCCAGAGATGGTAAGGAGTCTGCTAAGATGGGCACAGTGTGGCGATGGTGCCGTGGCCCACGGGTGATGCCAGGCTGGTTTGCGGTACTGGGGGTGGCTCAGGTTCCCTGGGGTGAGTGTGCACAGTGGGAAGAGGTGAGCCTGGAGAAGGGGCCAGGCCAGCTGAAGAAGGTGTTTCAGGCCAAGGGGAGCAGCTTGGCTCTACCCAGAGGACGGTGGGGTGCCCCCCACAGATTCCTCCAGCCGCTGAGTGGATGGGGTCAGTGGGAGTGAGATTGGAGCCATGGGCTAACCAGGGCGGAGGGGTCATCCAAGTCATGTTAGTGGTTTCCTTGAACTAGAGTGGAGGCTTTAGGAGTGGGGAAAACTGGCACCGTGAAGAAACACTTAGGAGGCAGGAGCGGCCTGAGCCGGGACTGATGGGCTGGGGATGGCGGGGTGTCGAGGGCAACCTCAGGTGTGTGGTTGGGCAGCTGAGGGCTTTGGTGGAGGGGCCACTGGCTGGGGTTAGGAGGTAAAAGAAGGAGCAGTCTCGATGGCAAGTTCACTTTGGGCCGTGATGAGGCAGGAGCCTGCGGGACAACATGGAGAGACGTCAGGCCAGCAGTGGGGTGTGAGGTCTGGAGCTCAGGAGAGGGTCTGGGCTGGACAGTGAGTGGAGACCTCGCCAGCCTTCCCCAGCTCCAGCCCTTGATCAAAGGGACTGAGCGTCTACTAGGGAGCAGCCAGAGGCTCCACCCAGCTCATGTCAGTCCAGTCCCCCAGAGAACCAAAGCTTCTGGGAACCTGGAAAGCACTGGACCAGGAGAAACAGTCAAAATACCCCAGCGATGATCAGGTGTGGAAGGGCCTGCAGAGACCAGGGCGGGAAGATGGAGCATGGAAGGAGGCCAGACCTGGGGGCCACGCTCACGCCCTGCTCAGAGGAGCTGATCCCGAGAGGGGCACTGGCATGAGCGGGTCAGCACACCCCACTGGGGCCTCCAAGAGCCGAGTGTGATGTGGGCAGGGCCAGTGAATGGCCCAAGCTGCCCCATCCCTGGGCAGATAGCGGCTTCCAGCGCGCACAGGGTGGTCTGGGCCAGAGCAGAGGTAGTAAGGATAAACCAGGCCCCTCCAGAAACATGGCTCAAACAGTACTTGCTCATGACGTGCCAGAGGTAACCGGCTCCAACCAGCCCCCTCTCCCAAGCTCACCTTCTGGGTGAGCCGGGAGACCAACACACCCAGAGACCCAGCCTTACACTTGTACACATCTGTGATACACAACACTCCCAGAAGTCCACTGCCAGGTGCCCTCCACACACATACGAACCACCGCAACACCGTCATCTGGAGCCACACAGGTACAAGTTACTTGTAGGAGAGAGGCATGACTTGTTTTCAATACTAAATCTCCATTTCTGCAAGCAGCGTCCCCAGGATGCTCACTACATACCACTTAAAAGCTAAATCAACTCCACTGAGCTAGCTGACCTTGGGAAGAATGCTTCTCCAGCTCTTAGGTTTGCTTTCTGATGAACAGGATGATGATCCTTCACTCCCTGGTGCATCTTTAAAGCTCTGAGAGGGGTGCAGCTCTAACATGCAGCCTGAAACTTGGAGACATGAGCCAGGAGAAGAATCTCCCAAGACAGGTGCGGCATTTTAAATGTAATTATCGCTGGTGTTCCGACGCCGCAGCCACAGCATTCAAGCCGGCAGACTCCCTCCTTTCATATTTACTTTTAGTCGCACACTCTTTCCTGTGATCCATTACTTCTACTAACTCATTCAAAACCTAGGGTCATGGCCATTTGCTCAGGTGGATGTGATCCAGATAAGGGGATCCAGATCCCCTCCTTGAAGATGCCCTAGGCTACAGTTCCGCACTAAAGCACCCCAAATTAGCAGGCAGAGCCGGCCACTGCCATTTTACCTCATCTCCTTTTTTTTTTTAACATCTTTATTGGAGTATAATTGCTTTACAATGGTGTCTTAGTTTCTGCTTTATAACAAAGTGAATCAGTTATACATATACATATGTCCCCATAGCTCTTCCCTCTTGCATCTCCCTCCTTCCCACCCTCCCTATCCCACCCTTCTAGGTGGTCACAAAGCACCGAGCTGATCTCCCTGTACTATGCAGCTGCTTCCCACTAGCTATCTATTTTACGTTTGGTAGTGTATACATGTCCATGCCACTCTCTCACTTTGTCACAGCTTACCCTTCCCTCTCCCCATGTCCTCAAGTCCATTCTCTAGTAGGTCTTTGTCTTTATTCCTGTCTTGCCCCTAGGTTCTTAAGAACTTTTTTTTAAATTATTATTCCATATATGTGTGTTAGCATACAGTATTTCTTTTTCTCTTTCTGACTTCCATCACTCTGTATGGCAGACTCTAGGTCCATCCACCTCACTACAAATAACTCAATTTCGTTTCTTTTTATGACTGAGTAATATTCCATTGTATATATGTGTGCCACTCTTCTTTATCCATTCATCTGTTGATGGACACTTAGGTTGCTTCCATGTCCTGGCTATTGTAAATAGAGCTGCAATGAACATTGTGTTTCTAAGAATTTGTCCATTTTTTCAGGTTGTCCATTTTATTGGCATAGAGTTGCTTGTAGCAATCTCTCCTGATCCTTTGTAGGATGATACCTCATTGTCGTTTTGATTTGCATTTCTCTGATTACTGATGTTGAGCATCCTTTCGTGTGTTTGTTGGCAATCTGTATATCTTCTTTGGAGAAATGTCCATTTAGGCCTTCTGCCCATTTTTGGATTGGGTTGTTTGTTTTCTTGATATTGAGCTGCATGAGCTGCTTATAAATTCTGGAGATTAATCCTTTGTCAGTTGCTTCATTTGCAAATATTTTCTCCCATTC
>NC_041221.1:130017879-130018910 GCF_002837175.3 Physeter macrocephalus | reverse complement strand
GATTAGCTCTAGTAGTTTTCTGGTAGCATCTTTAGTATTCTCTATGTATAGTATCATGTCATCTGCAAACAGTGACAGCTTTACTTCTTCTTTTCTGATTTGGATTCCTTTTATTTCTTTTTCTTCTCTGATTGCTGTGACTAAAACTACCAAAACTATGTTGAATAATAGTGGTGAGAGTGGGCAGCCTTGTCTTGTTCCTCACCTTAGTGGAAATGGTTTCAGTTTTTCACCGCTGAGGACAATGTTGGTGGTGGGTTTGTCATATATGGCCTTTATTATGTTGAGGAACATTCCCTCTATACCTACTTTCTGGAGGGTTTTTATCATAAATGGCTGTTGAATTTTGTCAAAAGCTTTCTCTGCATCTGTTGAGATGATCATGTGGTTTTTATCCTTTCATTTGTTAATATGGTGTATCACATTGATTGATTTGCATATATTGAAGAATCCTTGCATTCCTGGGATAAACCCCACTTGATCATGGTGTATGATCCTTTTAATGTGCTGTTGGATTCTGTTTGCCAGTATTTTGTTGAGGATTTTTGCATCTATGTTCATCAGTGATAGTGGCCTGTAGTTTTCTTTCTTTGTGACGTCTTTGTCTGGTTTTGGTATCAGGGTGATGGTGGCCTCATAGAATGAGTTTGGGAGTGTTCCTCCCTCTGCTATCTTTTGGAAGAGTTTGAGAAGGATAGGTGTTAGCTCTTCTCTAAATGTTTGATAGAATTCGCCTGTGAAGCCATCTGGTCCTGGGCTTTTGTTTGTGCAGAAGCTTTTAAGTTTCATTAGGTCCCATTTGTTTATATTTGTTTTTATTTCTATTTCTCTAGTAGGTGGGTCAAAAAGGATCTTGCTGTGACTTAGGTCACAGAGTGTTCTACCTATGTTTTCCTCGAAAAGTTTGATAGTGTCTGGCCTTACATTTAGGTCTTTAATCCATTTTGAGTTTCTTTTTGTGTATGGTGTTAGGGAGTGTTCTAATTTCATTCTTTTACATGTAGCTCTCCAGTTTTCCCAGCACCACTTAT
>NC_041221.1:130015725-130016129 GCF_002837175.3 Physeter macrocephalus | reverse complement strand
TCTCTTTCCAAGATTTTGGATCATCTTTACTATCATTATTCTGAATACTTTTTCAGGTAGACTGCCTATTTCATCTTCATTTGTTTGGTCTGGTGGGTTTTTGCCTAGCTCCTTCATCTGCTGTGTGTTTCTCTGTCTTCTCGTTTTGCTTAACTTACTGTGTTTGGGGTCTCCTTTTCACAGGCTGCAGGTTCATAGTTCCCATTGTTTTTGGTGTCTGTCCCCAGTGGCTAAGGTTGATTCAGTGGGTTGTGTAGGCTTCCTGGTGGAGGGGACTAGTGCCTGTGTTCCGGTGGATGAGGCTGGATCTTGTCTTTCTGGTGGGCAGGTCCACGTCTGGTGGTGTGTTTGGGGGTGTCTGTGGCCTTATTATGATTTTAGACAGCCTCTCTGCTAATGGATGG
>NC_041221.1:130006854-130014617 GCF_002837175.3 Physeter macrocephalus | reverse complement strand
TCCCGGCTAGCTGTGGCGCACTAACCCCTTCAGGCTGTGTTCACGCAGCCAACCCCAGACCTCTCCCTGGGATCCGACCACCGAAGCCCGAGCCTCAGCCCCCAGCCCCCGCCCGCCCCGGCGGGTGAGCAGACAAGCCTCTCAGGCTGGTGAGTGCTGGTCAACACCGATCCTCTGCGGGAATCTCTCCGCATTGCCCTCCGCACCCCTGTGGCTGCGCTCTCCTCCGTGGCTCCGAAGCTTCCCCCTCCGCCACCCGCAGTCTCCGCCCACGTAGGGCCTTCCTAGTGTGTGGAAACCTTTCCTCCTTCACAGCTCCCTCCCACTGGTGCAGGTCCCATCCCTATTCTTTTGTCTCTGTGTTTTCTTTTTTCTTTTGCCCTACCCAGGTACGTGGGGAGTTTCTTGCCTTTTGGGAGGTCTGAGGTCTTCTGCCAGCATTCAGTAGGTGTTCTATAGGAGCTGTTCCACGTGTAGATGTATTTCTGATGTATTTGTGGGGAGGAAGGTGATCTCCACGTCTTACTCTTCCACCATCTTGAGGCTCCTCCCCTCATCTCCTTTTAAAGACAGGTAAAATGTGTACACAAATTAGTTGCACAGGATTCTTTACAGTTCTCTTCTTAGTTGGAAAATGTACCTTTGGCTCTGTCATTTGGGTCACAGGGAGAGAAGCGCCCACCCGGAATGCAAGCATGATTTCCCTGGGTGGGTAGCTTGTCTGATGAGCCTGTGCAGCTGGTCCAGAGGTGGGACTGGGCATGCCCATCCCAGCCCTGCACTCCTGAAAGGGCAGGCGGGAGGCTCTGGGCCTTACCGGGAGGATGCTGCCCTGAGTTGAGCACCAGGGGCCTGCAGCCCCTCACCCCACCGCCCTGAGTGAGACCTGACCCTGCGCAGGAGGGAAGGATGCAGCCCAGTCGTGCAGCTCATCTTTCCGTGTACTAGGGCTTGGCCTTCTGGAGAGCAGGGCCTGTGCCTTGTCCCCTCTCTGCTCCACTGCCTGGCCCAGGGCTGGCACACCTACACCCCAAGTGCAGCAAGGAGTCAGTGCATGTCTATTGAACGCATGCAGACAGAACCTAAGAGCTGTTCAGGGCTGGCTGTGCTCTTTCCCCACACCTGCACCCCTCCCTCCTCCCCAGCTAGACAGCTTCGCTGGGGAGGATGGGCTGCCACCTGGTTTTTTGGATTCAGAGCTCTTCACCCAGTGCCCCTTTGGCCTACATTCGTGCTGAGACGTAGAGTTACGGTAAGCCCGGTGGTAATTCATGTGCTCGTGAATTCAGATCAGGGGTGAGTGACGAGGTTGCCTACCTGCCAAGCCAGATGTCCAAAATGGTTGTAAATTATCTCCCACTGTGGAGTGAACTGCCCTCTGCTCCCCTGATGTAAATTATCTGAACATCATGTTGCTTAGGACCGATTAGTCCGTCCCCAGGGATGGAGCATCCCGCATGGGTGTGGTGGGTGCCAGAAGTGCAGAGAGGGCTCACAGCCTTCCCGCCCCTGCGGCTGCTACCGTGGCACATCAGGCCATCTGCTTGGCAGGCGTGCACCACCCACTGGAAAACAAGTGAATGCTGGAAGTCAGGTGCAGGGTCTGAACCTTGGTTGCCACAGAAAAGGGGAGGGGAGCTTGCCAGGGACAGCTTTCCAGGAGGAGACTTGATCTGTGCCCAGCAGGGCAGGCCAGGGACTTGGTGGGAGAAGCATAGGAAGAGGAGGGTGCAGCTGGGCCCGCTGGGCCGTCGTCATAGAAAGCAAGTTGGGCACAATTGGACCATGAGGTGAGGTTGCAGAAGGGTCCATCTCGATCCCCTCTGAGCACGGGACCCTTGATGCCCATTTCTGGGCCACATGAGCCAAACAGCAGGGCCGTGGAGGTCAGTGCTAGCTGGGCCTGAGTCCTCATTTCAGTCCTCACCAACACGGGAGCCAGTTCTGTGAGAGGTTTCCCAGGCCTTCCCCAAGCCCTGTGCGCTCAGGGCGCTCACTGAGAATAGCCTGACTCCGCATCAATACCTCTGAATCAAGAGCCGCCCACTGCCGGCCAGGCCCGTGACGTGAGCCAGAGCTCCACAGGAGGGCGCCTCGGAGCCTTGCCCACAGAGCCCGTGAGGGGTTGTCCTAGCTGCTGGGCTGAGGTCGGAACAGAGTGCGAGGGTGAGGCCGGGACGCCCCAGACAGTGGGGATCCCCTGACCGCGACCTCTTCCATTCCTTCTCCTAAGGCTCCTCTGCAAACCCCACCCCCTCCGCAGAGACCCAGGCCTGAGACCCTAACAAGGAACACCTCCAGGGAAGGTGGGCATCCCGGCGCTCAGGCTGGTGTGTGGGCCGGAGCCATGCCCGCAGGCAGAGCCTGAGGGACCGGGCAGGCGGCTGCTACTCCACATCACAGAGCCCCTCCTGTGAAGCCCCGCTCCCAGTCTGTGTACCCAGGCCGGTGCCTGACCAAGGACAAAGACCCTACCCAAGGCAACTGATGTTGAGAACCATCAGGTTGCCTCTTTTAAATAAGCATATTGCAGTATAACACATACAGAAAATGAATAAATCAGAAGTGTACAGCTCAATGAATTTTCACAAAGAACACATCTCCTGACCAGCACCCGGAAGCTCCCCACACTATGCTCCATTCAAGTCCCCGTCCAAGTGTCACCCTATTCAGGTTGCCTTTTGAAAGAGGAAAAGATGACGAACCAGATCAGTGACAAAAGCCAACACTGTCACTTAGAGGAGGCCCCAGGAAGAGAGGGTATACCAAGAAAGAAAACACAGGCCAGAGGGTTAAGAAAAGCTTCATGTGAATGTGGAAGAAAATGATCCAGTGAGTTTGGCAGGCACAGGCTGACTGTGACGTGTCATCGCACTTAGAACACAAAACAATGGCCTAGGAATTTACTAGTATGGGTTACAATATCAACTCCGAACTCGGGCCCTTTCTAGGCTCTACACCCAAAGGAGGAGAGACTATTGAAGGGAATCAGTAAAAATTATTAGTGGAGTAGAAAATAGAGATCTGTTGGCTCTTCCTGCCACTGGTGATGCCCTGGTACCTGGGTGGGACCTGGACCTTCTAATGACCCAGAGGTCCGACACAGGGCATTGAAGGCCCCTCCCGGGTCAGGCCGGGTCCAGTTCACTCCACCCTTCCCAAGAGCAGCTCTGAGCCAAGGCTGCTGGCAGAAGAAGGCCAGACTTACCAGTGTGTTGGTGATAATAAGATTTGCCCAGGAAGAGGCCCTCACGTCTGGGCAAGGTTTCTACATCCTCCTCATGCTACAGAAAATCCCATTCTCTCTCCATCACAGTCTCCTTCATCCTTCCCCACAGGTTTATTTATGTCTCGTGGGGTTTCTTTACAAGAGGCAGAAGGCTGAAGTTAGAAGAGAAGGGAGGCGGGGCTGGGGCAGGAAAGGCTCCCAAGGGTGTGGGCACAAAATGCCAGGCAGGCAATAGCCCAGCTCCATCACCAACACCCTGGGCCCCAAGACAGACCCCTTAGTGTTCCTTGGCCTCGGTTTCCATGTCAATACAATGAGGAGTCTGGACTACGTCATGTCAAGGCCTTTACCCTCTGCTCTTAGGATCTGCAGCCTATGATTTGTGCTGGGCAGCCTGCGTAGGGGTCTCTAAAAGGCGAACAGGGCTGGGGGACGAGGCTGGGGCTGAGTCGCTGGTACAGGATCAGTGTCACTGGGCTGCGCCTCTGAATCTGCAGCTGTGTGTGTGCATGTGTGTCTGTCTACATGTATAAGGACTTTTTATCCAGTGTCCTCTGTGCACCTGGCCCTGGGTGGCATGCTGAGGGCCTACAAAAAAAATGAAAGAGCGTCTCATCCCCACGCTGTTGAAAATCTCACCAGGACACTATACTCATTAAACAGCACCATTAGTGGGAAAAACACAAATCAAGGCAAGAGTAGGATAAGCTTATTTGATCGATGGCTCCCATTTTTACTAGGGGCCATTAGTGTCATTAAGTGGTGGGTTTTGAGCCTCACTAGGTGGTTTCTCAGATTTGCCCTTCTCCATGGAAAGTTATTTATGAAATTTTTACCCACCTTTTTCAAAGCCCAACTCAAAAGAAAGCAGGTGAGCATCCCCTGAGGCTGAGGCACAGCACGCTAGTCCTGTGTCACATGCAGGCTGCACCCCATCTGCGGGGATGCACACAGGGCACCTGCCACAACCTCAGGTGTGAAGAGCATCGAGCTGTGGGGCACTGGCCCCCCCCCCGGTCCACCCCCAGGTGTGCTCCGAGCTGTATACATCGTCCTTGGGAGAATCCTGGAGGGTCCCTGTCATGCCCATCTCCTGTGGGTGCCGAGCCCTCTTAAAACTCCTGAATCCAGTTTCGTCCCAGATAAGGCAACGAGGAGGCCATTCTTGGGATGGGAGACCTTATGATTAAGGCGAGCGAGGAGCAGGCCAAGCAATTTCCCAGCGTGTGAATTTAATGAGAGTCAGCGCATCGGCAAATCCCACAGCGGTGTTTGGGAAGCGAACAGAGCAGACGGTAATGCGGCTGAGCTATGTCTGGAATAACTCAATTTGCTGGAGGGGAGGGGCTTTCTGAGCAGCAGAGGAGCCGTACCCCGGACTCCTCTTCAGTCCCCCTCCTTCACTGTCGGCCCCTGGCTCCTCGTTGCCAGGCTCTGGGTCCAGACACGGAGCCAGGACCGCTGTGGCCAGACCATCAGCTCAGACACATCCGGCCTGGAGCTGACTCTCAAGGAGACAAGAGTTTCTGAGGCTCTCTCCGCAGGCTGCCTGCATTTTGATAGGTTTCCAGTGTGGATAATCCCCAGAACAGAGGTGTAGATGCAGCGAGGGAGAGCCTTCTAATTCTCCTCCGGCAGCTCAAGCACTGGAAATACTCCAAAGCTATCCCCGAAAAGCTGTTGTTCTCTCTCAGAGTTGTTATGGAGTTTTGTTTTCCTTTGTTTTGACCTGGGATTTACTGTCAATCATACAAGTCAGAGAGGTTCAGATGAATCTTCAAACCTCAAGAAACTCCTCCAAGTCATCTCGGGTCTAAAAACCTCTGTTCAAGTAATTCTCTCTGAAATGCCATTTCCTGCCAAGGCCACATAAAGACATGAATCCCCAGCTTAGAGCAGACCCTGGCTTCTGAGAACATTCTCAGGCAGTTTTCCTCTAATACTTTTCCTTCTAAAGTAAATGTCCCCACGAGCCCAGCTAAGCTTCTGCTGGGGGAAAGGGGGACCCCGTTCCCGTCTGGGCAGTTCTTTCCTGGTGACCCCAATTCAATGGCATCGATTTGCAGTCCACACACCCGGCATGCCAGAGAAGGAGCGTCTCTGCTTGCTGTCTTAAAAGCCAGTGGCTCTCTGGTTTACTCAGAAGCTGAGGATTACTGCATCTGAGCAAACACCCCCAGACAACACGGAGGAGAGAAAAACACCACGGGCCACGCCAGGCGTGTGAGACATGGGCTCAGAACACTCCCCATCCCAGTCTCTTCACCTGTGGGCCCAGAGTGCACAGTCCCTGCCCAGGGGGCGTCCCAGAAGAAAAGAGCCAGGAAAGAGCCCAGTTCTGGAGAAAGGGGGAGGGAGGCAGGTCCCTGCCCCCTGGTGGTGCCCATGCGGGGCCCCTCGTCCCCAGTGGGGTGGGCACAGAGATGAAGCCCGGTCCTCGGGGGCTGCTGCTAGCCTCCTTCCTAGGGCCAGACGGTTCCACAGCCCAAGGTGTGGCCCTGCACCCTCTGCCTCCCTGTGCTTGGCCTTTGCAGCCTGGGCTTGCACACAGGTACACGTGTACACGGCATAGCCATGGGGCTGCATGCACACACTCAGGTACACTCCTGCACTGTTCCCACTGTCCTTTAAAATCCCAGAACCAAGGAGTGTCAAAAGAAGTAAGGCCACTACCTCACAGCCATTAGGATGGCTACTAACAGTAAAACAGAAAATAATAAATGTTAGCAAGGATGTGGAAAAATTAGAACCCTTGGGAACTGGTAGTGAGAATGTCAAATGGTGCAGCTGCTGTGGAAAACAGTATGGAGGTCCCTCAAAAAATTTAAAATACAACTACCATTCTACTACTACTGGTAGTAGAATTGCTACCAGTAGCAATTCTACTTCTGGAATCATATCCAAATTCCACTTCTGAGTGTTTAGCCAAAAGAATTGAAAGCAGGGTCTTGAAGAGACATTTATACACCCATGTTCATAGCAGCATTATTCGCAGTAGCTAAAACCGGGAAGCAAGTCAGTGTCCATCAACCAATGAATGGATAAGCAAAATGTGGTGTATACGTACAATGGAATATATTCAGCTTTAAGAAGGAAGGAAATTCTGACACATGCTACAACATGGATGAATCTTGAGGACATTACGTGAAGTTAAAGAAGCCAGTCACAAAAAGACAAGTACTGTATGATTCCACTTATTTGAGATACTCAGAGGAGTCGAAGTCATAGAGACAGAAAAAAGAATGGTGGTTGCAGGGGCTGAGGGAGGAGGAATGGGGGACTGTTGTTTAATGGGAACAAAGTTTCAGTTTTACATATGGAAAGAGTTTTGGAGATGGGTAGTGGTGAGAGTCGCACAATATTCTGACTATCACCGAGCTGTACACTTTAAAATAGTTAAAATGGTAAATTTTATACTATGTGTGTCTTACCACAATAAAAAAGTTGGGGGAAAAAAACAGATTTTAATTGTTCCCATAGATGACTTGCCTTTAACCCTGTCAGACCCCAAACCACCTTTTCACAGCAAGTATTCTGTAACATCCCTGTATTATCTTGAATGAATATGTGTCTTAACCAAACCTGGGATATAAAGGAAAAATACAAGAAAAGTCGTGGACATACAACATGCCTTTCAGTATGTAACTGGACACCAGCTACACACACCAACTCACAGTGGTCAGACGTCAGCCCTGGCACGTGGATCCTGCGAACACCACGGCTGCAGACGGAGCCTGTGATGGGCGTGTTAGATTGACAGTTTGAGTACTCAAGTGACATTGTGTGTGGAGGGGTGATTCTCCAAAATAGTGGACAATCTGTGATAAAGTTGTAAACCAAATTTACAATGTACAGCATAGGTGCCTCCCTGGAAAATCCTTGCCAAACCCTGGCGGGGTGAGGGGGGTAATACTTTTTGTGTAACACCATGTTAGGTGTTAGGTCCTAGAAACTGGAGAATAGTAACTGGATCTTTCACTCCAGGACTGTCCACTGTGACATTTGAAAACTTGTACAAGATGCCAGCCCAGCAAATGTTTGTTGGGCAGGACTGTGCTACAGAGAGCAGGATCCCTAAGGTCCCTGCCCCCCCATTAAGTGCTACTAGGGCCCCCACCAATCATCATGATAACTAGAAACACCCACTTGGAATTCCAAAATGCATCCTGGGAACAGCACCGCCCTTCTTGAGATCGTGTATAGAGTGCCTCTCCCGTGTTGTGACTCCACACAGAGCAAAGTGTTCACTTTGCCTGGATGTAAGCCTCACTCTGGCACCAGGAGCCCTTGTCCCCACCATTCACTGAGCCCACGGTGGCCTCAGACTCTACCACGTCTCTGGGCGAGGTCCCCCTGAGCTCAGTGGCCACTCAAAGACCACGGCATAGAGAAATGCAAATCAAAACTACAATGCGATATCATTTCACCCCAGTCAGAATGGCCATCATTAAAATCTAGAAACAATAAATGCTGGAGAGGATGTGGAGAAAAGGTAACCCTCCTACACTGTTGGTGGGAATGTAAATTGATACAG
>NC_041221.1:130006355-130006780 GCF_002837175.3 Physeter macrocephalus | reverse complement strand
TTCATTGCAGCTCTATTTACAATAGCCAGGACATGGAAGCAACCTAAGTGTCCATCGACAGATGAATGGATAAAGAAGATGTGGCTCATATATACAGTGGAATATTACTCAGCCATAAAAAGAAACGAAATTGAGTTATGTGTAGTGAGGTGGATGGACCTAGAGTCTGTCATACAGAGTGAAGTAAGTCAGAGAAAAACAAATACTGTATGCTAACACATATATATGGAATCTAAATTTTAAAAAAATGGTCATGAAGAAGCTAGGGGCAAGATGGGAATAAAGACGCAGACCTACTAGAGAATGAACTTGAAGACACGGGGAGTGGGACGGGTAAGCTGGGACAAAGTGAGAGAGTGGTAGTGTATATATGGACCTATATATACTACCAAATGTAAAATCGATAGCTAGTGGGAAGCAGCCAC
>NC_041221.1:129901086-130006078 GCF_002837175.3 Physeter macrocephalus | reverse complement strand
GGACATATATACACTACCAAATGTAAAATAGATAGCTAGTTGGAAGCAGCCGCATAGCACAGGGAGATCAGCTCGGTGCTTTGTGACCACCTAGAGGGGTGGGATAGGGAGGGTGGGAGGGAGGGAGATGCAAGAGGGAGGGGATATGGGGATATATGTATATGTATAACTGATTCACTTTGTTATAAAGCAGAAACTAACACACCATTGTAAAGCAATTATACTCCAATAAAAATGTTTAAAAAAACAAAACAAAACAAAACACGGCGGCCGAAAGCTCAAAGCAGTAACATTTTCTGGACAATCTGACCCCTGAGGAACTAAACTTTTGCAGCCCCAGTAGCAGGACCCTGCCCTTTGGTTAGGTGTTTGGGAAGCCTCCCAGCAATTCTCAGGAACAAAATTGATGGAATCACAGCAAGTGGGCTGGTGCCCACCCACTCTCTTCCCCCTCATACACTCCAGCTTCCCCACTGCTGGCCGTCCTCTGGTCCGGCAATACTGCTTCTCCTCTTAGTGTGGGTGAGGGCAGGTGGGGAGCAGGCAGGGGCCTGAGCTTCCAGACTGGAAAGTGGGGGAGTGGAGTCTGTAAGGAGTCAGTGTCCTCCTTCTAGAAAGCATGACTCACTTGGTAGGGAACCTAGTTGTGTGAGGTTCCCACGAACCCAAGAGTAAAAACTAAAGTTCTTAATGCCAGGAGGACTTTAGCATTTATTCAAGTTTTCAAACATTACTCTTTCACTCTAGGGCCACCTGATAGATGTGCCAATCAACTATAAAAAGTGTATGCGGATCCCTCTCCTAGGAATCCAACAAATTTTGCTTTCTCTAATAGGAATAGAAGAGAGGACTGTAAATGTCAAAGAGCAGATTGTATGGCAACATCAATTGAACCAGGCATTGATGAGCAAATGTACCATTTGTCTAGCAAAGCTCTGGGTGGTTTTGTTAATTTAAATTACCTGATGCTGGGGCGAAAACTGAGATGAGGTTTTGTCCGTGAACTCAAGTACAGGTGGAGGTGTTTATTTCCACCGAGAGTCCCAGCAGCCTTGATCGGCTCTGGTGCAGCAGCTGGGGAAGAAGGTGCGTGGTCTGCGTGGCATGTGTGTTGGGCCAAGCAGGGCAGGAGGCCACGTGGCGCCTTACATGTGCAGATCCTGTTGTGGGCCCAAAGTGGGTCCTGTACCTTCAACCCAGAACATTCCAAAGAAGCTGGGGTGACAAATAGCACAGTCCAGGGAAAAGAGCAGAGGACACTGAGCAAGGACAGTTGGCCAGCCTGAGGCTAGGCCCTCTTTGGGGTCTGGGCCGATGAGGGGCTGCTAATGAATGAGTGGTGGGCCTGCCGTTGGTTCTGGGGTTGAGACTAGTGCGTGAAGAGGGGAGCCAGCTGGAGCCCAGAGTGATGGTATGGTGGGAGGCTGGCCGAGCACCCCAAACCAAGGGCAGGCAGCAACTCGCCGGCGCCCTTGTGGCCCGTGACAGCGTCCACAGCAGTCCCCACAGCCTGTTCTCTAAGAGACTGAAGACACTCATGCAGGAGATGCAAAGGCATTGGAGCACAGTCTCGGAGGAGACGGGCAGAGACGAAGACAGGACGAGAGTGTGTGGCTTGGAGCAGACAGAGCACCTCCTCAGGGCCAGGCCTTGGGAGAAAAGTCAGATCTGAAGAGAGGACCTTCCAGGAAGGGGCACCTGTAAGCAAATCTGCAGGCCGCTTTCGGGCAGGTAGTGGGAGTAGCCAGGAATCGCAGCTCAGGCCACAGCGCAAACACCTCCCCAGGGGGCCTGAGTGTGGCAGTAGTGTAGCAGTAGTGACCCATCTGCTCAGAAGTTACGGGCCCCAGGGGACAGCCAGCAGGGAGTCACCAGGTGGAGTGACTTTGAGTACAACTGTTTGTGTCTGTTTAGGGATTGTGAGGAGGGCTTATCGTGTGTGCTTAACAAGCTCCAGGAACTTTCAGAATTTTGTGGCTTGGTCAACACCATCAGTAAAAGTACATCGTATTAGTGAAAACATATCCTAAAGATAAACCCATTGGTTTTGGCGTTTATTGTTAATTGAATTGTCCCAGAAATGGCAGCAGGAAGATTGTTAACGTTCATGCATTTACATCAAGTTAAACATCTGTTCCTTTTAAACTAAACTCCAGTAAAGTTATGGCAGCTTATAAATTAGACCAGGAAGTAAAATGCTTCTTGCTCTTTGCACAGCTTAGCGGTTTCAAAATAGACTTCCGAATGACACATTGCAATGGAGGCCCATGTAACACAACCGTGTTCAGCTGTGATGTTAGTGCCAGACGATTAAGCTGAGTTTTTGCTTTGGTGGTGAGATCCCAGCTTTGCCTGCAGCAGTGACATGACTTATCAGGCCATCTGGGGACAATGTGAGAACCTGCTGGTGTTTGGGTGGGGCTCGGGGCAGAGCCTACCCATGAGCGGACCCAACAGCAGCCAAGAGGTTGTGGCCACATCCAGTCTCTCCCCTGGACCTTTCTGGGTGTTCTCCCAGGTGAGGGTCTCTGGATCTGAGCCTAGGGGCTGGGCCACCCTGCCAGGTCGAGGAGGACTGGAGTTCGAGGGTGTGGCTCGAGGGCATGGCTGGCTGCTGTGTGGCTTCTGAAGGGATGGCCTGCATGCGGCTCGGGAAGGGAGCTGCCCTCCCCTACAAGTGGGCATCTCAAAGCACGACCCACCGCCCCCCCCCCACCCCAGCGCTTCCTTCCTTCTCATCCTCCTGCTCCTTAGCTCACACCCATGCCCAAGTGGGATGGCTTCTGCTAATGGCAGAGGAGTTCTTCATGATATCAAGTAACCTCTGTCCTGCAGTCCCCTCTCTCATAAATTTGGGGTTTGCAGGGGACTTCTGAAGTGCAGGGCTGCCCTGGTGAGAGAAGAGCCAGCACCCTGGAGGCCGCTGGGGGCTGGGGTCTTCACAGGGGCCTCAGGATCCCCCTCACCCCGACCCCCCAATTCTGCCTGTGTATAAAGCTCTCCCTGGGAGCTCAGAGGGTCCCCAGGGTCAGCTTTGTGCTCAGTTACTGATTAGAGCCCTGGTATGGGACCAGGCCTTTCCCGAAGTTGTGCGGTAGCCAAATTCCCCCTCAGGCCTCCCCACCTGGGCTGCTGCTCCAAGCCTAGCCCCCCTACCCCCCGCCTGGCCTTTTCACAGGGCTGTCCAGGGTGTCCTGACCAGCGGTGGCAGAACCAGAGGACAGACCCTCTCATCCACCTCCTCTCCAGAGGCAGGTCCCAAAGAGCTGTGTGTGTCCCCACAGGGGCTCAGAGGAGACATCTTCCATGTGACCCAGTGTCCAGCAGGGCAGCATCCCCTCTGTGGCTCACCACCACCACTCCCAGCCCGGCCATGCTGAACTCTGTGGGGCCCTGTCGCATGTTTTGGGGTGTCCCTACTAGCGAGGTAGGGCCCATGCCCCCGGCAGTGAGCACAGCTACACGTACACACACTGCAGCTGCCCCACCACACGTGCATCTCACGCGCCCCCCTCCAACCAGGAACTGATATGATGGGGGATGACACGGCCCCCAGCCCTCTCCGGAGTTCCAGACCTCAGTCACTGGCTCAGGGTGGCCGGGATTGTCCCCTCCTCAGGGCAGGGCTGTAGCAGCTCTCCACCAAGATGCCACCTTTGTCCAGTCAGCAGGCATTTAATGAGCACCTTCTGCAGGCAGGCGTGTGGGCCAGGTGCTGGCATCACACCTGCAACAAGGCAGGGCCCTGGCCTCCAGGGGCTCCCATCTGATGGGGCAGCCTGACACCAACAGTGTATGAATAACAGAGAGTGAAGCCTAGGGAAAGGGCAACGACAGAGAAGACGGGGGGCGGGGGGGATGTCGGAGAGGGTGGCAGGCAGAGACGGCCCCTCTCCAGTCTCCCGCATCACCTCCCTTCCTGGTGCCACGGGTCTCCAGCCCACCCCGTCTCCTGCTCCAGGCCCCCCACCCCGGTATCTGGGACCTGGGCCAGTCTGGGGCCTCGACCACATGGCCTGTCTCCCTCTCGGTTAGAATCTGAGCGTCCTGCGGCCTGGCTGTTGCCTCCCACCTTGCCCACCCTGTGAAACCCCCCTTTCCTCAACTCTGGAGCCACCAGCCCCTCACACACCGGGGACCGGAAGCTTTGTCTGCCACAGAGTGAAGACCGTCCCTTTGAGGCCCAGGCTGGCAGGGGCACATGTGGATGATAGAATCTTCTCAGTGTCTCCCTTGCTTCCTTTTGTTTTGCAATAGAAAGCGTGCCTTTGACAGACGTTTAATTCCAGAAGCTGCTACCTGCTTCCTATCTCTCTTTGCTCAAAAAATTAAATGTGGATATGCCTGTGCTCCTACTATAATAATCTCCCTCGGAGTGGAAAGACTGTGGCTGGAATGGGAGAACATTAGAATCTTCAAAGAGGGACAATTATTGAGGGAACTAGATTAATGAGGTGTCATAACAACTTAGCCAGATCTGCGGCTGACCTTTCTCGTGGAGAACGAACTTGATAAATGTAGTTCATTACCAAGTTCTGACATGAAAATAGGATCACACTCTGGGCTCCTCAGCAGGCTGATCAATATTTTATCTGCCAAAACAGGCCCGGTCTGTGAGTAGGAGGGGCCCCGCGCACACATGCTGACAGGAAGCCCGAGGCCAGTGCTGGGGGCTGGCCGAGAGGGGCCAGCACTGCGGCACAGGGGGCACCCCAGCCAGCGGAGGATGGCTGGGCCCTTCCAAGGGCCTGTTGGGGATTCTCATCACTGCCAGGCTGGCTGGGACACAAGCCTCCCTCCCTGAAAGGCCCTAGAGCAGAAATGTTCATGGGGAGGGGAAGGGAGGGAAGAAGTCTTCACTGATTTTGTGGCCACCTGTGCCAGGAGCTGGGCATCAGTGAAGGGGACAAAGACAAATGCACCAGCCCTGGCTCACATAGGGCATTGAGCCCATTTCATACAGAGAAGCCCTCGGGGCTGGCTGACCACTCAGACATGGCAAAGTCTGTTTATATTTAGTTCTACATAAAAGGACCCTGTAAGGTGGTCAAGGGCTGTTATTGCCCCCATTCTAAGGTAGGAAGTGGATGCAAGAAGGGCAGGGGTGGATACCTTTCCAAGGGTCCCACAGCTGCTCAAAAACAGAACCAGATGGTCTCCTGCCTCCCCATCCAGTGCTCCATCCAGACTTGCAACGACTGTCATTAGTGGAGTTGGTGTCAGGTGTGGCAGCCTATGATGAAGCCTGTATCTACCTGAGGACCCCAGCTAAGGTTGTTACACGGTGGTCCTGTCACCCTAGCTTCTTGAGGAGAGAGTCTGCCTAGAGCCGCAGGACTCAACCACATTCACAAGCATTTAACACTGTCACACTGCATGTGTGACTATACAGGCCAGTCCCACCAGCTTGGAACTTGCAGTCCCACAGAGGGATGTAGCCGACGCTGATAACACCCCATCCCGATTCCCGCAGTCAACCCAGAGGTTCCGTGCAGCTTTGGGTGATCAGTCCCCGTGACACTTATAAATAGCTTGCAACCTCATCTTCAGCCTGAGGGCACTTTCTGGCCTCAAGCATGAGTTGAGTCCACATTTGGGGAGTCCAGAAGTGCTGGATTGGGGTGGAGGTAATGCCCCCAGGAGCAGCCCTCAGCCCAGGAGGGCCAGAAGTTGGTGGAAGAGCACCCTGCCCCCGGCACCTCGGTGGAGCAGCTCCGAGGTGTACTCAACACCGTCTCTGCAAGGTCCTGTGGACTGAACCCCGGTTGCCACTGTCTTTCCCTGTCCCCAGTCTCACTTCCTCCTTCCTCCCTGCACTTCTTGGGATCATCTCCAAATATACTACTCACCCTGTATCCTGGTAGCAGGGGTTGCTAAGCAGGAGCCCAAACTAAGACAGAGGACAAGCCTCACACACACACACAAAAACAGTCCATGTGTACGGGGCAGAGAGTAAGAAGATGGATGGACGACAGTGGTTCTGTATATGCATAGGAGGGGGCTGAGCTGGGCCCCAGAGAAAGGGGAAAGAAGAGGAGAGGAGAAAGCACGCAAGAAGGCACCCAGCAGGCCAGCATCAGCGGCAATCAGGCACAGTGAGCTTATGGGTCTGGAGGGGTCTTCCCTGGGGACTCTCCAAGCCTCACTAGAAGGCTTTGACCTAGCCTAAGTCACCAAAGAGACCCCAAAATCCCCATATTATAATGACACAAATTTTTCTTTTCCTTGAAAACACCAAGACACGGAGGAAACACTTAAATGACTTTCCAAGCATGTACAAATTATGTTAGTCTGCCTACTCATGAAGCAGGTCCCCTAAGGTCCCAGCTGGGCAGCTCCAGGTGAGCTCATTCAAGGCACAGACCTCAACATCATATACAAACGTCCTCCTCTCCAGAGTCCTCTCTGGAAGTCCCACCCACACTGGATCAATAGCGAGGAAGTTGACCGTACTGCAGGCTGGGCCACAGAGGCCCAGGCTCAGGGCTCCCAGGACAGGCTGGGCATAGCCATTCTCACCATCATCACGGTCAGCCCCTGCGGGGGCACGAGGGAGGGGTGTTGTGGTCCCCAAGCCTCTGCTGTATCCCCTCCAGGGACCTGGCTTCCAAAGGGGCAGTGTCCATCCCTGGGACCCAGGCCCACCCCAGACATGTGGTGCACAGAGAGTTATGAAGCTGGGGCTGCTAGTTTAGATTGGGTGATGTTTCTGCAGTGGCCAATATACAGTGAAGAGTAAGCCGGGCAGAGGTTTGGGTAAAGAACATTGGAGGAATATCCCATTGTATATATGTGCCACATCTTCTTTATCCATTCGTCTGTCGATGGGCATTTAGGTTGCTTCCATGACCTGGCTATTGTAAATAGTGCTGCAATGAACATTGGGGTGCATGTGTCTTTTTGAATTACAGTTTTCTCTGGGTATATGCCCAGTAGTGGGATTGCTGGGTCATATGGTAATTCTGTATTTCGTTTTTTAAGGAACCTCCATACCGTTCTCCATAGTGCTGTACCAATTTACATTCCCACCAGCAGTGCAAGAGGGTTCCCTTTTCTCCACACCCTCTCCAGCATTTATTGTTTGTAGATTTTCTGAGACATGGGTGGATCTAGAGACAGTCATACAGAGTGAAGTAAGTCAGAAAGAGAAAAACAAATATCGTATATTAACGCATATATGTGGAACCTAGAAAAATGGGGGGTTTTTGGTGAACCTGTTTGCAAGGCAGAAATAGAGACACAGATGTAGAAAACAAACTTATGGACACCAAGGGGGGAAAGCGGTTGGGGAGGGGATGAATCGGGAGATGGGGATTGACATATATACACTAATATGTATAAAATAGATAACTAACAAAAACCTGCTATGTAAAGACAAATAAAAGAACATTGGAGGGAGCAGTAAACACCAACCCCAAGCAGCACATTCGTGTGGCAGGTGCTATTAAGATTGTTTCTCCCTGCACACCCCTACCTCTTCAAGTCCCCGGTGGACTTGCAGGGTAGGCGGGCAGCGATGACCCACACGATACTGAAAAAGACCCAACCCTTGGGTATTGAAGCTCTTGCCCAAATTGAGTAAGGGAAGAGGAAGATCTGAAAACAGAGGCTCTGTGGGCCGGGCCTCGGGCCCCGTGCAACACACAAGGCCAGCCAGGGCTCCACTAGTTTGGCTCACAGTCAGGGTCACCTGTGCAGAGGGCCTGGCTTCACCTCTGGCCAGCCTCTGGGAAGGGGATTATGGGTAACTTATTTTCTTTCTTTATACTCATCTGCACTTTCCAAGTGTTTTGTTGTTCTTGTTGTTGTTTTGATGGACGTGTGTTTCTTTTACAATAAGACAAAGGTTTAAAACTGGCAGCAGGGTGGGAACCTTTAGCTAAAGACCAGGTCTGGCAGATTCACAGACGCCCACGCTCCACCTTGGTGAGCTGTTCCATCCGACCCCACAGTGTGACCAGGGGGGTTGTGAATGAAAAAAATAAACCTGGGACTTGGTAAACTCATCCTGGAAACCAAAAGGGAAGGCTTTTGAGAGGGCAGTCCTTGCTGGAGATGAAGCATCAGAAGTCCTGAAAGAGGTGGAATTTTGGAATCTAAAGTGACACCATTAGGGTGTCTTTCCTCTGATGCTCATGGTCCCCCAGAGCTATAGGGATATTAGAGGAGCTCAGGAACATTGGGCCAATGATTTAATTATTCCAGGTTGAAACTCATGTAAAGTGCAAGTGCTCCTGGGATAAAGAAGGATTTCAAATCGTCTTCCAGGAGCAGCTCAATTTATCTCAGGACCCCCATGCCCAGCAGCAGCCAGGCACAGTGAGTCCCTCAGTAAAGGAGAGAAGGACACGGGAAGTTTGGCAAAGTGTGATCTGCAGGGCTTAGCATCCTACACCAGCTCCACACTTCCCTCCAGCTTTGTCTGTGCCCCCATCCCTGCCTCACTCTGGCTCAGCCGCACCAGCTTCCTCTGGGCTCCGGACACACTTTGCCACCAGCTCCTGCACCTGCAAAATCCCTGCGACCTGGCATTCCCTCCCCTCTGCCTCCTTTGCCCGCAGATCCCTCATCCTGCAGGTCCCGTCCTTAGGGAGACTTCCTTCACCCTGGCCTTGTTAGCTCTCCCTCCATGGGCACCCTTGATGCCCAGGATGGGAAGCTCCATCATATCCTCAAAGTGCCGCCCCGCATCGGGCACAGTTTGTGAGTAAATGCTGGTAAAAGGATAGGAAGGGCATGGCTGGCATGAGCCCTAGCAGGAGGCCAGACCAGGGGCTCAGGGAGCTGGCCCTGGAGACTGGGGGCAACCACCTCTTTCCCCCAAGTTGATTTCTAGACATGTACATACCTTCCTGACCAGGAGTCATGTGCTGGGCAGCTGCCAGGGTGGAGAAGCCACTGTGAACTGACAGTGAACTGTAGGGATGTGATAAGAGGGGGAGAGCCTGGGGAGGTTGCTGCAACCCACCTGACAGAACCTACCTTGAAGGTTTCCCTGGCCTGCCAGCGTGGGAGGTGCTGTCTAGCTTCGGACCCCTGGCCTAGGGCAGCAGGCAGCTCAGAGGAGATCTGTGTCCCACCAGGGTCTGTGAGGAAGATTGGAGGGTTGAGAGGACCTGCAAGGATCAGACATCTCTGCCCGTCTGACCTGGCCTGGCTCACCCTTCAGGTGGCCCTGCTGTAGTGTGTTTTTTTAGGAGGCTAACTGTACGCTGGCATTTCTGAGTCGAGCCTCCTATCAACCCCATATCCATCCGCTGTGTACACTAGCTTCCCAGCATCCGGGCATGAATGCCTGTCCCCAAGAAAGCCTGAGAGGCCCTCCAGTGCAGGTCCCTGCAGATCCCCCCACAGAGACTGCCACTGCCGTCTCCACCAAAGCTTCTCTCTCCACTCAGATACCGCATCCAGCTTCCAACCATTTGCCAGGACTAGTTTCACCCTCTTGGAGGCTGGAGGCCAGGAGTTGGGCAAAGCTGTTCCTCTACTTTCCCCAGACTGACCTTTGTCCAGGCTCAGGAAGCAGAGCCCAGCAGGCCACCACGTCTTCCCCTGGGCGGGAGTGTGTGGTTGTGGGACATGGCCACAATTTTCAACGCCGTACAGCCTTGAGAATCGGGTTTGCCAACCGGGGGCCCTACGAGCTCCCAGGAATGGATACCCTACAAGGCCAAAGAGGGGTGCATGAGCTGTCCTTGTCAGAGCATAGAAACTCCCAGAGAGCAAATAGATTTGATTATATTGAACACAGCAATTGATTTTTTTCTAAATAAACATGCAGGAGGAGATGGTAACAGGCATCTGTTTCTGACAAGAATCAATTGACCCCAAATTGGAAGAAAATCTAGAAACACAAACAAGCACAAGAGAAAGTGATTGGACCATCCAGGCTTGTCTAGGGAGGCAGGGAGAGAAACAGACAGACTTCCCCACCAGCACTCTCCCCACCAAGCAGCTCCCCTGTTTGTTGCTCTTCAGCAAATGCGGTTCCAATAATGACAAGGAGGAGAGTAGCTATCATTTTATGAGCCCTTACTTGGTGCCAAGCTACTGCTGTGCCTTTTATGTGCATATCTTATTTAACCCTCCTAACAGCCCTACATGGGAGGCACTGCTCTCCCCACTTCACAGATGAAATCACTGAGGCACCTTGTGCAAGGTACACACTCAGGCAGCCACAGAGCTGGGACTCAAACGCGGTGGACTCCAGATCCAGTGCTCTCTAGCACCCCTGAGCTATGACCTGGTGGCGTAAACTGGCCTTGGAATTAAGGGGAAGAGCCCCAGGTCCCAGACACTCCCTTCCCAGCAGGGCACTGGCTTCAACCTGGACTGGATGAGGAGGAGCGCACACCCATGCTCCAGGACTCAGCAAAGCCAGGTGCTGGAGTACATATTCCATCCCGGGAGGTGGGGAAGTAGGGCCAGAGAGGCTCTCCCACTCGCTAACAACCCGGCAGCCTCCACTCACGGTGCAGCCCTGTGCAGGGAGCATCCTCATGGCCTGTTGCCAGCAAGATAAACTATGTCATGTCACAGTGCATCACAGGCCTCATTTGCCAAAACACTGTGTGGTTCGGATGCTGTGGACCAAGCATGGCCATGATAAAAGGCCTAAGAGCGATGGGCTGTGCACTTTGGTTTTAATTTTGGAAAAGCTGCCTTTTGTTTCTTGGTCGTAGGCTTGTGTACTCATGTTCGTTTTGAAGTAATCCAGCTCTGGGAGTGTACCTAATTAACTTACGCAGGGCTTATTAGTGCTGTTAACTGCAACTCGCTAATCTATGACACCAAGGATTCCAAAGCAGTCTTTAAGGTAGGATTAAGGCAAAGATGAGCTGTTACAAAATGGAATCGGGGCGGCTTTCCTAAAGCCACTGTGGGGCTGCGCTGGGACTTCCCCTGGACGAATCTCCCCATTCCGTCTGGCAAACACTCCGTGTCTGGCTGTAGTAGGTGCTCAATAAACATTTGCGAGATGAACAAACAGGCTCCTTCCAGCATTTGCATCATGTGTAGCATGTATCCAGTGCATCCCATAAATATTTATGGGATGGACTGGTGGACAGACGGACGAATAGGTCTCATGTCCTCCGGTAACACCCTGCACTGCACATAGCGAATGCCCAGTAACTGCCGATGGGTGGGGTGGATGGGGGTCTTCTCGAGACCGGGGGAGGAGTCTGGCTGCAATAACCCCATCTTCTCTTCCAGGTGACCTGTGCACCATGGCCGACTACGCCCGCCTGAAGAAGGCCCTTCTGGCGCTGCAGACCCGCCTGCAGCCACTCCATGAAGGGGACAGCAGACAAGACCCTGCTTCCCAGAAGCGGCTCCTGGTGGAATCTCTGTTTAAGGACTTGGATGTAGACGGGGATGGCCACCTCAGCCGCTTTGAACTGGCCCAGGTGGGTACAGCATTCGGTGAAATTGCATCACGGAGGAATCCAGTTTTCCACTCCGCGTGTGAAGGAAGAGAACCGGGAGATCCACATGGGGAGAGTCATTTGTAACCTCTCTCTGTAATGAGATGCCGAGGAGGCCTTGCTCCTGCAAGAGAAAGCCATCTCCCAGGAGTCGGAGAGCTTGTGTTTAACACCTCTTGAGAATATCTGACAAACAGAACGATGTCAGTGTCTCCTTCCCACCAGCCACCTTCAGCCAATATTTACAAACAAGCTCTGAGGCACTCTCAGGTAGCTGGCGAAACATACACTGCACACCGGCTGGGCTCTGAGGTTTTCATTAGGAAATAAGTCTTTTCTTCCTGAGTCCTTTGCTTTCCTCAGCAGGAAGGTTCAAAGGAAGCAGGTTTGGTTCCCACCAAACACTTTTGGAGCTGTAACCTGGGTGTCCCCACATCCTCTCCGCTAGGACCTCGCCCTTTGTGGTATCCAGGAATCAGTAGCCCTCACCCCAGCCTGCTGGCTTGCGGGAAGCCCTGTGGCCACCCCCAAACACTGCTCTTCCCTTTGAGAAAACACTTGGATGGGGCCTCCCTCCCAGACACAGCACACGTGTCCCTCTGTCCAGCTACAAGGTGGTACAAGGGCCTGGAGCATCTGCAGCAAAAAGAAGCAAGGAAGGAGCAACCTAGGGCACCAGGCAGGCCAGTTGCAGGGTGGGCCTGTTGGGTGCTGGTGGCAGAAAGGCAGGCTGGGTGGGCCCGAGGGCCTGAGTTCCTGCTCCTACTCTGCTGGTTTGCCTCTGAGGGCCTGGGGCCCTGGAGCCACACCAGGGGCAAAGATATGGAGGGAGGATGAGGTCAGCCTCCCCAGGAAGGGTGGGAGGGCCTAGCAGCTCTGCCCCAGAGACCACAGAGTGCCCCCCACCAGAGGACAGGTAATAGGATGAATCCCCACCTTTGATGCTACTTTAAAGAAATCCTTCACAAGGCACAGCAATGACCTCATCAAATCTGTGACCAGGTCACCAGGAAGGACCAGGCTAGGGAGGGTCCTGACATTTACAGAACACCCACTGTGGGCTCAGCACTAAGCAAGGCCCTTTACTTGTGATGTGCCCAACACAGATGTGTTCCTAACTCGGAGGTAGAATAGCTACGAACGCAGACTTCACGGGCAGACTGCATGAGTTCAGGTCCAGCTCCAGCATTTACAGGGACCTAGTGGGTCTAGGCAGACAACTTCACCTCTCTGTGCCTCGTTTCTTGTCTGTGACTGTCGCAGGGTCATCAGGAGGGTTAGATGAGCTAAGACATGTGAAGTTCTCAGCCTAGTGCCCGGCACGCGGCACATTCTCAGTAAGTGACAGCCGTCAGCATCACTTCGTCATCATCACCTGTATTGTTGTTATTATTTCCTCCTTAAACCTTTCAGCCACCCTTTGCTGTGTGGTAGGTGCTAGTATTAGCCTCCCTTCCCAAATATTTTTAGATGAGGAAGCAGCTCCAAGAAATCAAGAGATTTGCCTGCAGAGTATGTACTACCTAGAACATGGTGAATTAAGACGAAACCCGGGGGGCCAGGGGTGGGGGCGGGTGAGTGGACCTGCTCTCCTCACGGTACAGGAGGCTCCCTGGGGGGAGGGCTCCCACCACAGGCTCCACCTGATCCTCTCCAAGTCTGCGGGGATGACAGGTGCCCATAAAATCTGAGTACAGAGCAGTTATCCAGACGCTTCCCCACGCAGGGTCCCCTTCTCAAGTCCATCCAGTCCAGAGCCTGCTTCCAGGGAGTGTGTTGGGAAACAGAGATCCTAAGGCGTTTGCAGACCACCCCCTGCTCACCCACACCTGGCAGCATGCGCAAGTCCATCCAAGGCCCGCACCCCGGGAGGCCTCCCAGGCACATGCCAGCCTGCGTGTCACCACTTCCAGCAACACTCAGCCCCCAGCTATGGCTAAGAGCCCAAGGAGCGGGGCCAGGGACCCACAGGTGACCCACGCCACTCTGGGGAGAGCCCAGGTCCTGTTAGTTACGGTTACCTGTGAGAAGAGCCATCTAGCGATTCGATTCCCCGCAATACAGGCTGTGCGGGGAGCCCGGAGGGCAGGCGTTTTCTCCTTATTTAACAGAGGCAGCTGTGGGCTCTTGGTGCCCCAGGCCCACGTGGCTCCCGGTAGCTGCCAGGTAAACAGAACCTTCCTGGGCGCATTGCTCTAACCTGGCAGAGACATGCACCTGAAGCCATTAACAAGCATGGTAATTGGACTATGATTTCCTCTTTAAAACTTAATGTGTTTAAAATCCATTTCATAAATCTGCCGAGCAGGGGCCAGCTAAAATGGGCCTTTCCTTGACACTGAATCAGAGGCGTCAGGGAAAAACTTGTCAGTCCTATGAAAAGTTAATCAATTTCCAATACAGAAATAAACAAAGGGAAATTTCCATCTTTGGAAGATTGATTTCGGGCGTTACGGTTGATTGCCCTTTTATCGAACACTCTTACTTGCTGGGTGAAGGGTCATTTTTTTAACATTATCACATTAAATTGCCTTTAACGTAGCAGGCCCAGCTGAGACTGTTAAATAAAGAGGAGATGCCTCTGTTCCCCTCTCCCTGCAAAAATAAAATCATTTTCTTTCTTCTGAGATTCCCTTCTGAGCATTTTCCTTGCAAGACTCTAGTTCCAGACACACATGCCAAAAGGTGACTGGTCATGCTGAGGAGACCTCTGCCCTGTGGCCCAGGCCACATCCAGAGAGGAGTTCACAGGGGCACCCCCCGTGGTCCCTGCAACTGAATCCTAAGGGTAGTGGTTTGTGTTCCTGGCAGGACAGGGCAGGCAGAGACGGGGGCCCAAGCCTAGGTCAGTAGAATGGCAGTTTCCCCTTCGCGGGGGGAGTTCTGTGGCTAGGACGTGCTGCCCTGAGATTAGAGTGGGCTGGTGGAGGCGAGGAGGGGAACACTGATGGAGCAGTGACCTTCCAGCTCTACATAGCTGGGAGCCACTGAGTTCGGCCACTGTTTGCTGGGCTTATTTGATCAGGCCCCTTCTCTTCCCTGTTTCCCCATCTACAACGTGAAGGGGTAGATCAGGTGACCACAGGATCCTTCCCACCTCAGACTGTCTGGGGTCTGTTTGCCCAGGCAGGGAGAAGACAGACCTGAATGCTAATCCCAAGTCGAGCCCCAATCACTGTGTGAACTTGGGAGAGTCCCTTCCGTCTCTGAGCCTCAGTTGTCTCATCTATAAAATGAGAGGATCAAACAAGACAATACCAAAGGGATTTGGATGCTCCTCATGGACCACCGAGCTGTTGCTGGAGTCCCCACACGAACACACACACACACACACACACCCAGCCAGGCTGGTGAGCACAGCCCCACCCACTTGGCCTGAGCCATTTTCCAGCAGCGCCCACAGCTCTGAACTCACTCCAGATTCTAGCCTTGCTCCCTTTCTCACCCGCAGCACATGCTGACGGAGCAGGACCTGGAAGAGGACTTCCCGGGGTGCTCACCAGGTGACCTCCTCCGATTTGATGACTACAACAAAGACGGCCTCCTGACCCTCCACGAGTTCTACACAGCCTTCCGTAAGTCAGGCCCCAGTCGGGGCTCGCAGTGGGCAAACAGACATTCCTGCACCAAAATGGTGTCAGGGGCCTGGAGTCTGTCCTTGGTTGTTTCCAAGATTGGCTTCTTCTATAGGTGAAAGCAGCTGAATTTGTTTTGCAACGAGCCTGAGCTTTAAGGGAAGAGTAAGGAGGGTAGGGGTTGGTGGGGGGGCTCGCTCTGCTCCTTTTGGATAAAGTTTCTTTGCGCTGTTGCTATCGTTTGAGGGACCCGGGACTGCGACGTGAGCACGGTTAGGAGGGCACTGCCTCACATCGCTAGGGGATTCTGTGACTGCACATGGGGGGAGCAGATGTTAGGGTTCTCCCCAGGCAGTGGCCTGGCCCCGTCAGGGAACCCTACCTGGGGGTAAATCCTGCAGGAGGGTGCTGGAGGCTTGGCCAGGCAGGAGAGGGAACAATCACTGTGAAGGATGATGAAGAGCAAGGGTCCTAGTTAACGAGAGGCAGGGGAATCCCTGGAGAAGAAGAGACAGGGGCTGCTCTACCTGAAAATGGAGGAGGTGCCCGGAGTGGACCCTCTGTGGGGTCGCTAGTACATATGGCAAGTGGGTAGGGAAGCTGAAGGATGCAGGTCTTCTCCCTGAGGTGCTGCCCCAGGACATGACCTCATGCCAGCCGTAGCTGGGGCTGGAACAGGGCTTCCAAGAGATGCGACATGCAGGAAGGAGCCCCAGGTAACTCCAGACAAGCTCACTAGGAGAGGAGAGGGGAGGGTGATGCGGGGGCCCTAACCCGAGACAAGAGGGGACATTCTTGGCCCCGAAGAGGTGAAGCCCCTTTACGACAGACAGCATTCAGGCCCTGCTTAAAGCAGGTAATGTTGTGTGCCCTGTGTGAGGCGCCCGTGGACGTGACCTGCAAGCTCACAGCTCCTAACTGCAGGCCCTGGAATTGGGGAAGCGGGGATGAGATCCCCAGGGCGCCCTGAGTACTCTGAGCCACAGGTCCTGGCATCCTCGGCCCGGCCCCAGCCTGTACCTGGAGTTCCATTTTCCAGGAAGGTATTCCTGCTTCGTGTTGACATCTCTGTGTGCTATTGTTATTCCAAACGTTCACAAGGCCTGAGAATCCTTGTGATTTGTTGGCAAGAAGAGCTCTTGTGGCAGATAGAAGAGGTACTCATGTGACCTAAGAGGAGAAAAATGAGTGTGATTCTTCCCTGTGGGAAATGTCCATGAGCTTGTTGCAGGCGGTGCCTTTCCAGTTCCCGACATCCCTGTTACCAAGGCCCAAAGTCCAACCCCCAGTTCCCGGGCTCTGCTTGATATACGGTGACTAGGTGTGGCTCCCCAGCCTCCTCCTTCCTGCCCACAGCTAAAACCCACATGTACATCTGGTGGTTCATAATAAGGTGTGAATGACTCTAGGCTCAATCTGCTGTGGGAGGGATTTGCTTTGTGGATTGAGGAGCTTATTCCATGAAATGAATCTCTAAATTTTAGAATGTATGGGAGTATCAGCAACTCCAGAGACCTAGCTCATGAGTCGATTCTTAGATTTTCGGGACTTTTGCAAGGCAAACAGTGAAATGGTTGGTAGCTTTAAATCAGCCATAGTAGGAGTGTTTACAACACAGAAATCTACACTACACAAATGCTACAAAAGGGTGAGGGCGCTCTTTTCCCTCTGGAGAGCCCACGGTTAGGCACTGACCTGCACACGCTGGACGAGACCCTCCCTCCTCTCCTATCCTCAGCATCCACCTCCCGCAAGCTCCTCTCCACCCAGCTTCCCCAAACGGAGCCCTCTTGATGATGCTGTTCCTACAGGACGTGAACAAAAAGAGAGTAGATGTCGGGGCAGATGCCAGGGTGAGCCGCCCTCCACATCAGGGAAGCAGCAGCATGCTCTCTGGGGGCAGCTCTGAGACAGTGCTTTGTGCGCTCAAGCCCCTCTGAAAAAGGAACTGTAATGAACAAGATCAGTGCCTTTTAAGAGCTGTGGGCCAAGGCTGGACTTCAAGGACTTGGGTGATACACTGAGCATCGCACTCAGATGTCCCACGATGGCATCATTAGGCAGAGAAGGGCACTGCTTAGGCACCGTCCTGGTACCTGGTGCCACAGAAGCCTCCAGCGCATGAGCCCGCTCCGTGGGAATTGGTCTGGGACCAAATAGGAGCTAATGGCTCTACTTTCAAGGAAACGGCAGCATCCCTGTTACCCCTGATGAAAGAGAAGCCCTCCCTGGCCTCCCTGGTGAAGGTCATTATGAGCAGGAGCTGCCCGTGGAAAAGGAGGGAAGTCCTTGCTTCACCTCCAGCCATATGACCCATGCACAGCAATGTGCTGTCTGTTTCCCTCATTCCTGGATTATTATTTGAAAAGCTTTATAATCACCATTTTTAAAACAAATTAGATTCTGCTGTCGCCTTGGACTTGTTTTGAACCGGGGAGCCAAACCATTCATCACAGCCCAACCCACATAATAGATATGCAATAAAACGTAAACTCGCAGCCATTAAGGAAGCTGCAGCGTGAGTTAACCCTGCCATAGAGGCCTCACAGTCGGCCACTCAGAGCACACAGGATCAATGGTCTTTCAAAGTCACAAGAACTCTAAATTCCCATTGCTCTGGGAATGGATTTATGGTTCAGTGAATGTTAAATAGGAAATTGAAATGAGACATACAGATACAACTTTTTAACCAGAAATCAATGGGCATTAAAGAAATCTCCCTAGAACTCAGAAAGTAATATCTGAAACATTTCAGCAGCAACATCTTGGGTTTAATTTTCGAAACTGCAGCTGACAGGCTGGCAAAAGTCGAGGCTTTAAAACTGTATTTTTAGTCTCTATTTTGCCAGGATCCTTTGGTACCAGGCAGGGCAGGGTCTGTGGGGTGACTCCTGGCACAGACTCGGCCGCTCTATTAAAGGATGGGTCTAGGGGACTTTTTCCTGGAGAAGTGGGTTGTACTTATGAGTTTTTGGTGTTGGGGGTGGATCTCCTAAATCGCGTCTTCTCATGCAGCTGGCATAGCCCAGGCTGGGCCGGTGTTTGCCATTGTCTATGGATGGCTGAGGGCAATGCCAGGGATCCTAGGGCTGCTGGCTGCCGCGCTCAGTTGAGCGGGTTCGTGGTGGGGCTGCACCTTCCTCCTGGCTTTGCAGAACAAGTGACCCTCCCCCGAGGAGGGCAGAGGACAGATCCCTTAGCCGTGGAAGTCAGGTCAGCCTCTTTCTGTCAGAAGGTAGGAAGGCTGCAAATCACCCGTCCCTGTACAGTGATGGCACTGGAATAGGAGGGTGGCCTCCCTCTCTTCCTCTATTTATCACCCAAACATTCTCTTCAGGTTGCTTTTGGCTTCCCAAATCACAGGCTGATCTCAGCACTAAAGACACAGTGTCCCCTCCACACGTGTCCCCCACCCTTCCTCCCGACTCCTCCCTCCCCGTCCCTAACAAGACCCAGAACCTCCCGTCCCTGCTATGAGGCAGAGACCCAGGCCCCAGGGTTGCTGGTAAGCGTGGTGCATGCCAGCCTGTCTGTTCATCTCGATAAATAAATCTAAAAGTTGCTCGTTTAAAAATCTTTCTCATAATGCATGTTTTTGCACTTTTCTGAATCCTTGGGTTGGGAGCATGGGAAAAACATGTTGCTTTAAACGAGGATTTTTCTCTCACTTTGAATTCATTACAAGTTCCTTCTGTTTTTTAGAAAGATACTTGTCCTTTTCATTAATCCTATGAGAGCAATGTGCTGCATGCAAAAGAAGGGTTTGTGCAGCTCACGGCGCAGGATAAAGGGCTTCCCCGTGTTAATGCCCCAGGGTCACAGGTGCACAGTGTCCAGGAGGAGTACCCGTGTCAGGGGGACCGCAGGGAGCTGATGGTGTGAGAGTCAGATGCCCTCCCTCAGCTCCAGGCAAGCAGGAAGGAAAACAGTGATTTAATCTGATTACTGCAATACCTCTGTATCCAGGGCAACTCTGTGAAACAGAGGAGGTGGTCACTTGGCGAATTTACAGCTGTTTTTCTGCCATTGTTTCTGCATAATGAAAGGATGGTTACGGCTTCACCTCGCACGTCGTTATCCTCTGGAATGAATAATGCCCGCCCAGGCCAGACACCGTGCCAGACACGTTATCTTAGTCAGCCCTCACAGCCACACTGTGATGGTGAAACAACGGCAACCGTCCCTCCCCCAAACCTGTCCGGTTCTTCATCCATGTAGCATGAGTTCAGACAGGAAATTCAGCTGGTAAGAATACCACTTTATCCTACTCTGTTCATTTCCTTAGTTTGGGATAGTGAATAGCAAAATTTCAGATAGCATGGGGTTTATCAAAAATTTTATCTGAGTCTATTTGTCTCTTGAGTTTGGAGAGCAGGAGTAACCTGCGCGCCGGTGTCAGGGTTGGCGGATGCTAAGACCATTAGTGTGCTGACTCCCCAACCCCAACATGTGTGATGCCTCATGCAGGACTTGCAAATCAAGGGGCAAAAAAACAGATTCACTGCTCTCGGTCCCTCATTTGCTCAAGGGCATAGAACAACTAAATTGGAGCGGCCACTGGAGGGAGGAACTGGAAACTGGTATCAGAAGGTGCTATGAGTCTCACCACCCCCTGCCAAGGACTTTCTCCTCACCTCCAGTAGAGAGAGGGGCTCCAAAAAGTTTCCATGTGAGCTTCAGTGCCCCTGAAGCCAATGTCAGTGTGCCATCTGAATGCTTTTTTGCTTGTTAATACTACTTTAGTTAGTAATGAGCTCTTGCTACTTGAGTCATATAAAATGATATCTAACATTTATCATGTGTCAGCACTGTGATTATGTCCCAATTTTACAGATGAAAAAACTGAAACTCAGAGAAGTTAAGTAGCTAACCCAAAGTCACACAGCCAGCAGGTAGGAGAACCCAAATGCCTGGTTCCAGAAACATTTCATACATTTAAACACAGGTTGCAACTCATCAGCATTCTCCATTAAGGAGAATCTCACTGTCCCCACCGTGGGTTTCCCTGAATTTCAAGTCCCAGCTCAATGGTCTCATCCTCCAGGAAGTCTTCCTTAATTTCTCTCCTCTACCAAGCCCCACACGCTTTCCTCTGTGTGCCAATGGCGCTGGGTTCATCTCTACACGGTAATAAGACTGTGGCCTGGTGGTTGAGTGTGGACTGAGTCAGACCTTGTTCAAATCCTTGTTCTGCCACTTACTAGCTGTGTGACCTTGGACAGGTCTTTACCAGAGGTTAAGCTGAGCTTCAAGTGCCTCGACTATAAAATGGGTATACTAACCACCACACAGTGTTACTCAGCACTAAATGAGATAATAAGTGTAAAGTGATTAGAATGATACCTTGTATATGATAAGTGCTAAGTAATCATTAGCCAGGTAGGTCAATGATGGAGGTGATCATGGTGATGATAAAGATTTCTGTGTGTTCCCAGCCCCTCCCTCCCAGCCCCTGCCACACTATTGTCATCTGACCCATATTAGTCCATAGGCTCCATGAGGCCAGAGGCTGTATTGCTCACCATGTGCTCATGGCAAGCAGAGGCATCCAAGCACAGTGTCACCAAGGGTCACGGAGGGCCTTAGCATGTCTCCGGGGGGGGCAAAGGAAGCAGCTTGCTGGGGCCTCACAGGTGGGATCACTGGTGGGGGAGCACCAGCCAGGCCAGACCAGGCCAGAGGGCACCTCCATGGATGCCCCTGATCTGCTGGATGAGTGACTGGGGTGTGAGGTGAGCCCCTGATGCCCACATGGGCCTAATGCTCCCTTAATGAAGACAAAAGATGCTTGTCCCATAAAGCTCTCGTCCTGCTCCCAGGCCCGCTGACCGTCCGTTCAGCCTCCTCGAAATACGTGTTCTGTTAGTCTATTAGGTCACCTGCCCGCTGCTTAATTACCCCCACTCCCAGCAACTATGTGTGCAGACAAGGGATCATGCTCAGATCCGCTCCTCAGCCCATAGCCACATGCCCAGCAGAGGCAGCAGACCCTGGCTGTGAGCGGTCCAAGCTCGGCCCCACGGCTCCTGCCCCGCTCCCACACCAGGAGGTCAGCTTTGCCATCTTGGTGCAAATCTGTGCACCTTGGAAAATAATTCACTAGCATGGAATGTGGGTTTGCACTTCCTCCTAGACTCTGGCACAGGCCCCTGCCGGGCCCCGTGGCCATCTCCCTCCCACCTAAGGCCACATCACAAAGCCAGCACCCACGGAGGAGGACACAGCATGCCCTGCTGAAAACTGGAGCCCCTGGCAGCTTGAGATCCCCAAGCTGGGCCCTGGCAGGCTGGGAGGACCAGCCTCTGGATCACAACCACTGGGCCCAGAGACCCAAGCTCCCTGACTCAGGCCAGCGCCAGTAAAGGCAGCAGCACTGTTACTGGAGCACCGTAGGAAGACTGGGCACATCTGCCCTGGTGCTGGTGTGGGCCAGGCTCTGAAAGGAGGGAGCATCTGGGCAGGGAGCCTCTGGCCCATTCTCTCCACACAGGTACACGCGGAGTGCAGGGTCCACTGAGGGGCTGGGCAGACGACGAGAACACTTTAGGGGAGCCTGGCCAGGTCAGGGAGAGCATGCATGAGGAAAGGTGCAGACACAGATGAGGAAGCTTAGAAGGAGGAAAACATTAGGTCAGCCAACACTCCCAGAGCCCAAGCACCAGGCAGGGGACACAGCATGAGCAAGACCCGCAAGCCCTGCCTGCAGGGAGCTTGTAATAGTTGGGAAACAGAAAAAGCACCAAATACAGTAGGATCTGGGACAGAGAATAACTGGGTGCAGGCTTGGCAGGGAGGCCTGCACACAGAACTGGGGATAATCAGGCAAAGGGGGAGGAGAAAGGGTCCTGAACAGATGCGGGGAGGGTGTGGTCCCAAAGGGACAAAGGACTTGGAGTGAGTCAGGAGGCTGTCACGAGGAGCGATGGCTGACCAGTGGGGCCCTAGAGGGCAGATCTTGAACAGAGGGGCCGGGCCAGGAGAAGGCTGACTTCGCTTGGATCTGCGGGGGCTTACCCCAGCCAGCCGGCAGGCCTGGCAGGAGCTGCTGGGGAGTGGTGAGGCCCCTTCACTGCAGGGGCGCACCCTGCCTCCCCCCGCACCGTCCCCCCATACCCCATAAGGTGCTGGAGAGAGCACTGAGCATCACCTGGAAAGCCAGACTTCACCTTGGAAGCCCTTTTAGCTTCAGCTCTCCAGTGATGACTGTCAGGGTGATAAAGTGAGCAGGGCTGTTGTCTAAGGTCCCAAGGAACTGATGCTCCAGTGCCTGAACTCTGACCTTCCAGGCTCTCCCTTCTCTGTGAAAGTGGAAACACAGCCGAGGGCATGCTCGCCCCTCAAACAGCCCCAGCTGGGCAGGAAAAGCCATTGGCAGCCCGTGATGGGGTTGGGGGGAGGGGCGGTGTTCAATGAGTGCCTTACCCCCATGGGGAGCCAGGGTGGTAAAATGGGACCCCCCCCACGCATGTATCAGGGCTCTGGGGCGAAACAGTCTCGCCCGGCATCACACCATGGAGGGGTCAGTTCTGAGCCAGAATTGCTGCTCACCAGCCACCTTGCCCTCTGCTAGTTTCTCCTTGGAATTTTCAAACCCAGACATCCTCTTTCCCATCTCCAGTGGTTTGCTGCTAACAGCTACACTCTTGGTCCCACTTTCTAGCATTGTCTGGAGCTGAGTTTTCAATCACTTCCCATTTTTAAAGATCCCACCTGGAGGCTGTCAATGGCCTCAGTGCAGAGCAATTGAATAGTAGAAAATGAACTTGTTACAGGTTGTTACTGAAAATCTATTATATACAAATTGCAAAGAAAACTCATTAAAATATGATGCTTCGGTGATTTTTCTTTAAAACCCTCCTCTTCGAGGGAGAGGCAGGGGCAGGGTGGCTGGATACCTTGTTTCTCCCTCTTCCAAGGTAAGAACTCCCAGTGGGACTCCAGGCCAGGCTGTGGATCTTATGCTCATGTGCCACCCAGCCAGCCTGACTTGAAGTTTTGCATAGAACAGAAATGTTAGTAAATACTCAGAAATGGCTGCAGAGGAAACAAAAAATTTCATTACAAAGATATAAAATGAGAACAATTTAAATGTCAACTTTTTACTAGGATAGTACCTTATTGTCCTCATAAATTTCACTGTTTTTGCAAAACTTTTGTGAGGACTTCAAGGACCTAAACGTGCCATTAAGCCCTGAAGGTCACATTACTGATTTCCAAGCTTGCACCCTGGGATTAAGGTGCTGGGAAGGCTTGGGATGTGAATGGGTGAGCTGTCCAGAGCCCAGATCTCCAAGGGGCTCCTCAGATGCCGAGGCTGCCTCTCAGGCTCCAGGCGAGAGCCCAGAAAGCAAGGCAGGGTGCCCCCCGGCTCGCTGCCTCCTTGTCCTACCGGCAACACCCGCGTGTCAGTGTGGATGTGGCCTGGGGGTGGTGTGGGCTCTGTGGCACCTGAGACCCCCGTGGTCTGAGGCATGGAGAAGGCCTGCCTGGTATGTGCCTGAGAGGTGAGCCCTCCCAGGGCTCTGCGCCCCTGAGGAGGATACTTGGAGCATAAATCACTGTCCTGTGCCTTGTGGTCTTTCCTTCGTCTCTAGCCACCTCCTTTCAGGCTCTGTGACAGCGCCCCGCAAGACCTCCCCGGCCACTACCACTCGGCAGGCCCAGCTTGTGGGCCGGGCAAGGAACAGGGTGTTGGGGTGCAACGGGGCGAGGGCTCTGCTTACATGGGCACAGCAACCAACAGGGTGGGCAGCATATGGGCCACTCTTGGGGCTGGGGGCGCTCGCAAGCCCCAGCACCAGGGTGGCCCCTGGCAGGAGGTGGATGGAGAGCCAGGCTCTGGGCGCAAACTGGACCTGGATAGGCGGAGGCGGTTTTCTTCTCCTGGGAGAGGAGAAGGGAAGGGCAAGGAACGCCCGAGCTGCTGCTGCCTGCCTGAAACAGGCATTCGGGCGGCACGTGAGGGGCTGGTCGGAGACCCTGGTGACCCATCCAGGTGTCCTCTGCACCGGCCACACCTGCTGGCTCGCAGGTCCTCACCTTATCGTGACTATTACTCAGCAACTCTCCAGCCCCGAAGGCTGAGGGTGCCTCCCACTGGCCCAGGGCCCAGCCCCTCCCCAGGCAGTCCTGCTGGGCCTGGGACTGAGGGGAAGGAAGATGGTAGGTGGTGGATGTATGGGCGGAGCCCACGTGACCAAGAGTACCTGAACACAGGAAGCAGCAGAAGGGACGAAGCAGAAGCAAACCCAGGAGGCAAGAGGGCGAAGGAAGGTAGGGACTGGGTCTGAGAGCAGGCGAGGTTTTTATCGCCTGAGGCATTTTGTTCCAGCTGGAGGACAAGGGAGCAGGAGAGAGAGACAGAAGCCTAGGGCTTTCCACAAGGTCGCTGTTCAGCCTGGTATATAGTAGGTGCTTGATAAACACTTGTTGAAAGGATTAACGACCACGATGGATTTTTCTAAGTCTCAGCAAAGAAAAAAGGTTCAAGGCAGTTGTAGCAGTTCCCAGAGAGAATGCAGAACAGTCAGGCGGTTCTCTGGTGGTGGAGGTCGTCCTGCTGCCCTCGCGTGGCACTGGCCGGGGTCAGCTGCCCACCGTTGTTCCTCAGGGGTGTCGGGTTATCTGGCTGACTGGGTTGGCAGAGAGGTGCCCTCTGCCAAGACAGCTCCCACCCCTGCTGTAGTTCACTCACCCCTCTCCTGGTGGGACTTGTTTTTCCCCAAAAGCTGGCCCTCTGAGGGAGAGCGCAAAGCCACCTGTAAATCCCCTTACAACTATGGCATCTGACAAGTCCTTACCAAATGCCGCCTGGAGGCTCCAGGCTGGACGCTGTAAGGAGGAGGCCCCAGGCCAAGGAGGGGACTGGGATTCAAATGCCCTTCGCAGTAAAATGGGGACTTGGGAGGTGTCCCCACTGACGGAGGAGAACATGTTCCGATTCTGGGTAGGAGGCAAGCTACTCACGGCCATGTGCTCCAAGCCCCGAGTTCCTGCCTCAGCTCACACAGGATTTGGTGGAGTTCAGAGGGCCTCAGACCTTTGCCTCCACTTCTGGACTCTGCTGTTGTTCTTGGACCCGTGGGATCCACGCTGGGACTAGGACAAACAATGTGCATTACCAGGCTGTTGACCTGCAGGAGGACTCAGCAGAGGTCCAGGCAGGAAACCAGTTTCATTCTCCTCTGTGCAGCCTTTCCAGTGAATCCTGAGGCTTCTTCTGCCTGTGGGCTGAGGCGGAGGATGAGCTGAGGACCACTGACCGGTTGGGCCACCAGCACTAAGTGGCCCTCTGGTGCTCTTTAAACATGGGGCTACTTGGCAATGGTTTTCCATTTCGGGCTTTGGCCAGGATCCCAAGTCCTCTGGCGCAGTCCCGTTCCTGGATCCTCCGCAGTACGGTCTGCCCAGGGGAGGTGGGAGGGAGGCTGTGCGTGCGCTGCCCCAGGCACCCGTGAGCTGAGCCTTGGAGAGCAGCTCTGCTCCAGACGGCATGGGCGTCTGTCTTCAGGTGCTTCAGGCACAACTGTTGGTACACTTGTCAGGATCGCAGATCGAATCCAGGTGGGAGTAGAAATGGGGCCCAAAGGACTCTGCCTTCCACAGGTGGCAGGAGGGGCAGTGAGATGGGTGGGCGGTCCCTCTGAGTGCCTCCTCCGGTTCACTCATCTTCCCAAATGCTCTCGAGCCTCTCCAGACACGGCGCCGCCGGCGAGGCGCTGACGGCTCTCCAGAGCACACAACGCTGCGTGCCAGACGCTACACCCGCGCCTGGCAGGGCCTCCCTCCCGACCCTGCGTTCTGAGGATAAGGAAACTGAGGCCGGGGAGGCTGGGGGCCTGTGAGGTGCCCACAGCTGCTAATACAGATGCCAACACAAAGCCAGGTCTGCAGAGTCACACCTGCGCACTTAGGCACTGGCTACACACCCTGCTCTAGACGGGACCCTTTGGAGTTTCCAGTTCTTCCCCCAGAGGCCAAGATCCAGAAAGATCCCCACGATCTGTGACTCTGGGATGGGGCAGAGGGCGGGGTCAGTGAGGCCAAATCCTCGCTGAGGGCCGTTCACCACATGCTGCCGCAGAACAGCGCCCCTCACTGTGTGCTCTTTCTGGATCCTGAAGTCCGTGTGCTGCAGGTGCTTTCAGACACGTTTACCAGGTCCCCTTCCGATGACACCATGGAAAGAGCCCCTTAGGACCGGAGGGCTTCAGCCCGTAGGGGAAGGTGGGGCCCCAGGGAGCAGGCCTGTCACTCAGAACAGGCGTCCCCATGCTCCCTGAGGGATCAGGTCCCCCATGGAGAGATGCTCTCCTCTCAGACCCAAAACCCATCAAATAGCAATCCCTTCTCAGCTCCCACAAGTAAAAGCACATCCAGAGCCTCCTCTTCCTGGGCCTGTCCAGCCCTGGTGTTGGTCCCAGTCTTCAAAAGCCCACCTCTGTGCAGCGGTACTTAGAAAAGTGCTGGTGCTTGACGGCAGGACAGCTTGGGAACAACACTGCTGTTCATGGGTGTTCAGACCACCCTTCCCCTGAGGTCCCCCTGCTGACACCTGGGTGCAGGCTGACAGCCAAGGAGGAGCTCACCAGGCCTAGCACTTTCCAGGCGGCAGCTGCATCCGACCACATGTGGGGCTGCCATCGCCCAGCACCCAGGGCTCAGGGCACAGTGCAGGATCTAAGGGTCAGTGGAGGCCACCCATGGCTGGCTCAGACAGGACAAACGGTGGGTTGGGAGCTGGGTTGAAAAGGACTAGAGGTCAAATAAGAGCATCGACAAAGCTCTTGAGGCTTCCCAGGGCCCAGCCGGCCCTGACACCTGGGGGTGCTGAGTGGACAAGTGACACTCAGGCTCTCTCTTTCCGTGGAGACAATGGTGGTCATGTCTCCTGCACCACATCCCCCATCCTGGAGGAACGGGGTAGGTGCAAAGTGAGGGCTGAATCGGGGGTCCTGCTGTGTCATGACCAGTGGTACAGCCCTGTCCTCCCTGGGGACCCTGGTGGCCTGAGGGTTAGATCACGTACAGAATTACCATCCTGTGAACTGGTGGGCAGTCAATGAAACACTTCCTGATGAAGCTCAGGGCTTCAGGTTTGGGAAGAAACAGAAAATGTGGAATGTTCACAGGCAAGGCGTTGGCTGGGAGGGAAGGAGGGGATTTGGAAAGAGAGCAGCAGGTGTCACACCTACAGGGAGGCTCGGAGGCAACCTGGCATATCTTACCCTAAACGCAAAGGTCCAGTCTGCCCCATGGATTCTCTAACTGACTGTGCCCCACACAGAAGTTCTACTAGTTTTTCCTAGGGTCTCACTGTCCCCAGCCCCATCATTACAGAGCACCTCACCCACCCCCCCTTGTTTCCAGCCAGGGACACACACACCCCTTACCAGACAGGAGGGGAGGTGGTGGGAGACCTTCTAAGTGCTGCTTGTGTAGCTTCTAAGGGAGTAGCAGCGCGTGCTGGATGGAGAAGCAGTTGGCAGCTGCATCTAATCAAAGAGGAATGCCAATGTGCTTCCACTTTGAATGTTTTCCTTGCCTTCTCTAAATTAACATGGGCTGAGCAGGGCTCCCAGTCCCCTAGAGTCAGCCCTCCATCATTCAGAGGCTGATTGTTCACTTTGGATTATTCATGCCCAGATTCCCCCAAGCTTCCCTGCCTCCTTGCCTCCCAGCCACTGCCTCATTAGAGTTTGAAAGCAGCTCTTGTGAAGGGGAAGCAGAGACAGGTGGAGGGAAAACTCTAGGCAGCTAGATGGGCTGCTGATTAATGTCTCTGGGCAGCAGTGGTTTTGGAGAGGAGGGAAGAACCAGGGTTAAATGGACACAGGAGGAGAAACTGGGGTTATCTGTCCATGTGGGCCCCACCTGAGCCTCCACACTCGTGTGCCCACCTCCCTTTGAAGTCAGGAGAGGTTACTGATCTTGCTTGGAGTGAAGGGCACACACCCAGCCCAAGCCCGTGATCTGTGGCCGCGAGGCCGCAGGCCACAGCCCCTCTGTGAGCAGCCGTAGCCGGGCAGCTGGGTAGATGAAATATTCACAGGCCCAGAGTCTAGGCAGCTCAACTTTAAAATGCCTGTGTTGGACTAGACCAAGCCTGCTTCTTTGAAGAGCCGTGGCTCAGGAGGCCCTGCAGGCTCTGTAACATCTGCAGACAGAACATCTGCCAAGATGCCCAGGGTGTGGGAGGTGGCCTTCATCACGGGAGAGCAGATGGTCCTTACAATGACACAGCCAGGGGGTCTCCCCAAATGTACAGGGATGGCCTCCACACCCTAATCACTGTTCCTAACCCTCAGATGGGGACACTATGATGTATGGTTGCTTCCAGGGTGAGTGGCCTGAACAGCAGCTGTCCCTGCGGTCTCTGCGGAGGACAGTGAGCTTCCAGAGTGACCAAGACACCCCCGGCAGGTGTCAGATGGCTCAGCACCATGGCTTAGTTTACTGGAGGAGGTTTCCATGTGACAGCCGTGGTCTATGAAGTCACAAAACCATCAGGTTAGGAAGCTCTGAGTAAACACAAGTTTAAGGAAACGCTTCCAAATGGAAGCAACTGGTAAATATTTGCTCTCCGGTTTGCATTCATGCTTAGCAAGTGCCAGCCTGGGCCCTGGGAACATAGTGGTGACCATAGCAGGCCTGGCCCTGTTACCCTGTCTACAAGTTGCTTGCTGAGGAAATGGTTTGGGGCCCACACAGGGAAGCCCTCCCATGATGGGGTATTTCCTGTGTGAGCTGACCCAGCACCCAACACACAGTGCAGAGGCCCCAGGGCTCTGGGGCAGAGCAGCTACAGGGCCCGTGATGTGTTGCAGAGCCTGCTTCTGAAGCCATATAATGAATCTTGGGGAATAATAACAGCGTTAAGAGCCGATGCTTACTGAGTGCTTAGCACGTGCCTTGGCACTGTTCTAAGTGAATCCATCCGTCGTTGCAACAGTCTATGAGGGTGGGACGGTCATTAGCCCCTTTCTGCAGAAAAAGCCCAGAAGCACCAAGCACTAGAGTAACCTGCTGTGTCTCAGAGCTGGAGTTGCAGGTCAGGATTTGAACCCAGAAGTCTGGCTTCAGAGGCCAAGCTAGGCTATACTGCCACTCAAGGAATTCTAGATGCTGTGATGCCCAGAGTGTTTCAGCAGGGCCCCTGTGGTACCTCAAATTTGTCAGGTGTTAGCCTCGTGGATGTCGGTGGCTGGGGGGGAGGGAGTGTATCCAGAGGAGGGGGCACAGCTGGCCCAGTCCCACCCACTCCCACCCCCTGCATCCTGGCCCACAAAGGCCGCTGCACCAGAAGCACCCCTGCTTCTAGCATCTGTCCTACCCACAGGCCTGTGAAGGACTGCTGCAGGGCCCCTCCTCCCAGTTGGCCAGGACCGATCTGGCAAGCACATCCAGAGGCTCCTGTGTCCAGCCTGGGACTTCTGTGGGCTGTGAGTGACAGGGAGCTGGGGCCAGTCAGGCACACAAGTACTCAGACGGAGGAGACAGGCAGCAGGGGCTGTGGCATTTGGTACCACTAATCACATTGGTTGAGTGTTAACCGGTTTTGCATTATCTTATCTAGTAACAACAATCCTTATGAAAAGGATATCGTTTATCCCCATTTTAGTGTTGAGGAAATTGAGGCACTGAAAGATTAAGTAATTTGCCCACGGTCACCCAGCTGGGACCCAGAAGGCAGAGGATTTGAACCCAGGCACGGGGGCTGCTGCGCCCTCCAGCACATCTGTGATGAGGCCACTTGTGACCACATTTAAGCCTTGGCTTGAGGGCAGATAGGAGTTTCTCCTCCGCCCCTGGCACCCTGGGGCTCCCCACACTCCATTGTTGTGCCTGATTCAATCATGAAACTGAATTTTCTTTAATTGGGGGACTGATTCCTCCTCTGTCTGGCAGGGATGTTGTAAAAATCAATTAATACACGTTTGCAAAATGCTTTTCTCGAACGTGAGACAGGACACATTAGTGCAGAACAGTTTTGGGTGATGCTATTTGGCATGAAAAATGGTCCTCTTGGCTCCTGGCCTTTTTTCAAAATGTTTTGCATCAAAGGGTGCTGTTACTGATTCTGAAGGGCCTCCTGATGCAGTTGAGATAGGCCGGTGCGTCCTGCCCGCATGGCCTCAGAGGTGCCCTTGCAGAACCTACACCCGAGCCTCCACGAAGCTCCCACCATCCCCCAGCCCCCCGAGGTTGGTCTGCAGGTGAAAAGCACTTCACCTTGGAAGCAGGGTGCAGTCACTCACACAACAAACACCTCCTGGCAGCACTGTCCTAGGCCGTGGCATTCAGCAGGTTTCAAAACAGACACAGATTCTCAGTCTCATGGAACTTGCATTCCAGTGAGGAGACAGAGATAAACAACAAGAGAAACATAGGTTAGAAGACAAGAAGTGATTCTGAGAACAACCCAGAGGATGAGGGCGGGCAGGGCAGGGGACAGGCAGCAGCGGCAGGTGGGTGGCAGAATTTAAACACCGAACTCCAGGGAAGGCCTCACCAAGCAGGGGCTGTCTAAGCCCGGTGTTGGGGTGGGCGAGGGGCACTAGCCACAAGGTCACCTGGGGAAGACACATCCCAGGCCCTCAGGTGAGAATAGGTCCATCCAGTGGCTGGATTGGCGTGGGAAGGAGGGGGTGAGGTCAGAGGTCCTGCAGGGCCCTGGATGCCAGCGTAAGGACTTGTTTTTACATTGAGTGAAACGGCAAGTCTTCAGAGGGTTTTGAGTTGAGGAGTGACATGATCTGACTTTATATTCTAAAGGAATCACTCTAGCTTCTGTTGTGAGAATAGACTGTTGCAGGCCAAGGGTGGAAGCAAGCAGACAAGTCAGGAGGCATTTACAATAATCCGCATGAGAGATAATGGTGGCAAAGACCGAAGTGACGGGCATGACAGTGGCGAGAAGTGGTCAGTTATGGGTTTATTTTGAAGGGTAGCACCGAGGAGATGTGCCAATGGGTTGGGTGTGGTTATGAGAGAAGAGATGAGTCCAGAATGACTCTGAGGTTTTCCGTATGAGGACTGGAAGGATGTAGTTGCCATTTACTGCGATGGAGAAGACTGTGGGTAGAGTAGGTTTGGGAGGGAAGATCGCTGTTACTTTGGGGGCATATTGAGTTTGAGGTGCCTATCAGACATCCAAATGGCAATGCAGAACAGGCAGCTGGGTATACGAGACTGAGTTAGGGCAAGGTCCAGCCTGGAGATGGAATGTGCCAGTCCTTAGCATATTGACAGTGTGTGAAGCAGTGAGGTTGGAGGAGATCACTGAGAGGGTGAGAGTAGATGGAGACTCTCAGTCAGTAACCAAGACTGAGTCCAACAAGTGTCCGACATGAAGAGTTCAGGAGATGGGGGTGGGCGGAGGTAGCAAAAGAGAGCGAGAAGATGCCAAAGAGGTGGGAGGGAAACCAGGCAAGCGCGATGTCCCAGAAGCCAAGAGAAGAATGTGCCAGAAGTGGTGAGTTCTGCGAATGCAACTGAGAGGTCAGTTAAAATGAAGACAGAGAAAAGAGCACTGGCTTGTGAGTTCCAGGGTCTTTAGTGACCTCGAAGAGCAGTTTCCAGGGCATGGCAGGGGAGGGGGGGCAAAAGCCAGTGGCAAGAGAGGAACCGGAGGAACGAGGTATAAAGAGCTCTTCTGAGGAGTTTTGTTGTGAGGAATAGAGGAATAGGGCAGTAGCTGGAGGGACAGTAGGGAGGGGTAGTAAGAGCATGTTTGCATGGTGATGGAAATAATCAAGTGAAAGGGGAAACGATGCTGTGGAAGGAAGTGGTGACACTCCTGGAGTGACTTCTTTGAGCAGGTGAGGGCAGTTGGAATCCAGTGCCAGGGTGGAGGGGCTGCCCCAGGGCGAGGCTGGTAGATCCATACCAACAGGAGAGAAGCCCGCAGCGTGAGCACAGGTGGAGGTTAGGTGGAAAGGTGTGGTGGGAGCATGTGTAGATGTCTGTTTTCTCAGTGAGTCAGGAAGTAAGGTCATGGCTGAGAATGAGGATGGGGAAGGAGATGCAGAGGCTTGAGGAGAGAGAAGGTCTGGAATGATCGTCCAGGGGAGTGGGAGGGTGGCCAGATGGAGAGGAGGTGACATGGTCACCAGGCATCATGAAGGGCTCATATGAAGCGCAGAGTCATGGACTCACAGGGACCCCAGTCAGCAGGGTGGTGTGCTGTCCCCAGTCATGTTCAGCTACTCAGATGTAAGCACAGAGCACACAGACAGGGTTAACCAGGGCTGGAGTAGGGCTGAGAAGAGCAGAGAATTGAGGGCGTGTGCAATGGATGATTCCAGTGACTTAAATTCCATGGAGCTGAAGCTGGGGGAAAAGGAAGTGACATCATAAAGGGGGTGATGGAAAATTAGATGGTAGGTCAGTAGATTGTGGGTCCCAGTGGAGCTGAAGAGTTTTCAGAGTCTGGATACCAGAGGGAATAAACCAGAAGAGATGGGGGGGCGGGGGGGACAGTGATCAGAGAGGAGGATGCCTGAAGATAAGCCTTTTCAGGCTGCCATTATTTACAATGACGATCTCTAGGCTCCGGGATACAGTCATGGGAGTGAGGGCTGTAAAGTGGAGGGCTGGCAGGGTAATCCACTTGGATGTTTATATCATCAGTGGATGTAAACATAGGAGAAGCATCAGAGAGACTATGGTCAGCCAAAGGCTACGAGCATCAGAAATGGGGTGAGGAGTGACCCAGCCTCAGTAGGTGACTGCAGCAGAGAGGGGTGGCAGTGGTACATGGAGCCTGCACGGGTGTTTCCATCTCTCCCTGGGAGCAGGTTCTGTGAGGTGGAGTCCTCTTTTTATCCCTATTTTACAGATGAGCAACTGAGGCACCAGATTGTCAGTAAGTGGTGGTAGAGCTGAAACACAAATCCGGGAGTCTGCCTCCAAGGCTGGCTCCCTGGCCACCACACAGCATACCTTCCAACCGTGGGCATGAGGGTGATGTGGTTCCTGTCCCCAAGGAGTTCACTCTCCTGTGGGACATCAGTACATGTGCAGAGATAAGGGAAAAAGGCTGTGGTTGCCTACAACCACAGACGGTTGCCTACAGAATGCCCTGGAAACTGAGGAGGGTGTAACACCTCCAATCAAAGAGATGCCAGAAGTCTTCAGAGAAGGATGGCTGGCATTTCATAGGCAAATATGGGAGTAGGGAAAGGCATCCCAGTCAGAGGGAACAGCCCAAGCAAAAGTCCAGATGTGGGAAGGTCCAGGACCATCCTGCATGGCCAGTGTATCCCTTGTGTCATGGATAAGTAAGAGAGAAGCAGAAGGTGATGCTGGAGGGAAAGATTAGAACCAGAGCAGCAAGGGCTTGTGTTAGTCAGGAGGCTAAAAGCAGGCACAAATACCCCCAAGTCTCAGAGGCTTAACACAATACAGATTTATTTCTCCCTCATGTAACAGTTCAATGCTGGGATTCAGTTCATGGCCACATGATGACACAGGGACCCATGCATCTTCATTTTTGTGGCTCTACCATCTCATGGGGCCTCAGATTCCTTTACCAGATGCCCTGCACCTGGCCAGTATATGGAGAGGGAAAGAGAGAGTAGAAGATCTTGCAGGAGATCTGGGGGGAGCCCAGCTAGGACTTACGTGCACCCCTCCTGACATACTCCATTGGCCAGAAGTGAAGTCAGTCATATGGCCACGCCTGACTGCAGGGGCAGCTGGGAAATGTAGTCCAGCTATGTCCACAGGAGGAAAAGGAAGCAGGTTAGATGAACACATGGCAGTCTCTGCCATAGGCCCCCAGATCAGGCCACAGGGTTTGGGCTTATCAAGGAAGTCAGGGAGACCAGGGGAGCAGGAAGAGATATGATCAAAGCCAGCTTGCGAAGGACTGACCCGGAGATAACCACTGGGCAGATGACGGGCTGGAGAACTCGGGAAGTGATGGAGACCTGAACATGGAGGCAGGAGTGGGAGCAGAAAGGGCCACCGAAAGAGATGATATTGAGAGGTCCTTGTGATCAGTGGCTGGGCCAGGAGTTGCTTCCCACGGGGCCAAGATGGCCACCCACCTCCCCATCTCCGCAGTGGGAGCACCAAGAGACAGGCTCAGGCCTTGGGAAAATGAAGTGGCTGCAGGTGGCCCATGACAGTTCTCCTCAATCCACAGCCTGGCCATCAGAGAGGGAGGAAGAAAGGACCTATTTTAATTTTCTTCCTGGGCCTCCACATGACAAAGGAGAAATATCACCCAACATTATTATTGCTCAGAAAATACTCTCTGGAACCATAAAAAGGGAAATACAGTGAAGCCAGACCACGGAGGCTTCCCCTTAAATCAGGGGCTTCTAAATTATCGTGGTGGCGCTCTCTAATTCCTCTGGATGAAAACATTAAAGATGACAATGTCCCTTTAAATCAAATGCCCTGAGAGTTGCTATAAAGAGTCAGTGGGCTTTTTTGTTTTTTTCCTTGTGAGGCTTTTTTTTTTTTTTTTTGTCTCTTTTCACCTTGTAATAAAATATAAATCATAACTTGTGGGGGCAGGCTCTATAGAGCAAGCTGTGAACATGGATTTTCTGAAAACGAAGGTGTTTTGTTAATGGGAATCATCTCATTTCAGGAAATGTGAGATTTTCAAATGATGAGTTTGCTACCTAACTTCACACTTTTTTTTTTTTTTTTTTTTGGATTCAGGGCTGGCCTGCAGGTCTAGCTGTGGCACCACTGGGAGGAATCAAGATGACATGCTCTAGGAGGCCGGGGTGGGCAGAGGGGGCTGCCCAGACCCCTCCTGGAGTGGGCCACTGGGGCTGGGCTGTGCAAGGTAGGACGGAGACCCCGAAGCCCACCTCCATGGTGCAGGGAGGTACAGTCTTGGGAGGAGCACTTAGAGGCAGGAGAACTGGGGCCAGGCCTGGCAGGCTGAGCTCTTTCTTGGGTCACACAGAGAACCCAGGAGCCAGTGCAGCTCCAGGAGGAAGGGATGGAGCCTGCATGGCAAAGCCTCAACTCAGCAGACTAAGTAGACATTTTCTGGGCTCCGGTGTGGAAAGAGGGTAAGAGATGGGAAAGAACTGGTGAGTTGACCTCGACAAGGGCCAGCACCACGGTAATATGACCCACGAAGTTTGGCCCTGGGTCTGCTGCTTCCCTCTCTACACTCCAGCTCCCATTTCCACAGACCCCTGTGGAGACTCGAGGCCTGACAAGGCCGAGTCTGTGAAGCTGACTGGACAATTGTAACCAAGGTAGGAAAGCAGACTCAGATATTTCAGAAATATTTTCAAGGCTTGGATCTGATATAGAAGGGTTTGCCGGTTGCCCTTTACACCCTAATACCTGCAGCCCCCACTCCTCGCTGAAACAGCCAAGCACCTTACCAAGGGCTCATCTGTGCGCATGGACTCCGTGACCCTACCCCTCACTCCTGGCTCTTCCCTCTGCAGCTGTCCACTTCCCTCACTATCTCCACCACACCCTTGTACAGATGAGGAAACTGAGGCCCACAGAGGTCACTGGGGACCTACAGTTGGCATATCCATGGACACACCTCAGCCTTTAGCAGATTTGACCTCTGCAGGCCCTACTGATCTCTCTCCTTGAGACGCTCATTTGCCTTCCACCTCTTCTCCACCTCCTTTGTGAGTGAGCTCCTCTCCTTTGCCAGCCTCTTAAACTTTTTCCATAGGTGGCCAGGTGGCAAGTACCCTGACATCGTTGACACAAAAGCAGCCATAAGACCAATGAGTGTGGCTGCGTTCCAGCAAAGCTCTATTTACAAAAGCAGGCAGAGGGCCTTCTTGAGACACTTAGGCAAGCGTCTCTCCTCAGGGGGGTCTTGCCCCACCCACACCTCCAGACACCAAGTTTCCAGCTGCAGGTCTTCACCAGCCCCCTGGCGTCCCCTCGGTCATCACTGTGGGCTCCACACGCTGAGGTGACCGAACTCCCCATCCTCCCCCAAGCCCCGCTCTCCTCTGCATCTCCTATCTCACCAATGTACTTTCACCTCTTCCCTTCAATGTACTTCATTTGTAGTCAGATTGCTAAGTGCCTCCAAGCGAGTGGCTGGGTCTCCGAGGGCCCCGTGGAGAGACTGCAGCACCAGAGTAGGAAGCCGCCCTTGAGGGCTTGCTGGGCCTGGGTCGCTGCCTGCGGATGGGCTGGCTGGCCAACAAACCAGCGTCTTGGCATTTCAGCAGGGCCCCACAGAGTTATGCTGAAGGAAAAGGAGTCCGCGGATGGATTTGCCAGGTGCCGGCAAGAGACCACAGGTGAAGGGCAGCTAAAATTCAGGGGCTTCAGACATCCATGTCAAGATCCACAGACCCTGCAGAAAGTATAACTCCATGAGGGTCCGTCCCCCTGTTGCCCTCATGGGACCACCTCCCCGAGGGCTGCTGACATGGCAGGAAGCAGGGCTCTGGACCGAGAGGGAAGACTCAGGTTCGGGCTATATCTTGTCTCCACGTGGAGGAAGCTGGCAGGCTTCGCCATGGTATTGCAGGGGCCCTGCCCCCCAGCTCGGTTGTGGGTTGAAGGTCTGGCGCTGACGCGGAGGGGTTAAGCGGCAGGTGCGGATGCCGAATGTGCCTGCTGATTGTTGCGGCTCTAAACCTTCTGTTCATTTAGAGCAGCAGACAGCCTCACATGCTTCCCAACCAGCGCATGCAGAGATAAAATTCCATCTTACTCATTCGCTCTCCTCCTTGCAGTCCCGGGCCGCCTAGGCGATAATTAATCACCGAGCTTCCTTTGGGAGGGGCGAGAGGCACACCCCGCCTGGAGGCCACACCTCCTGGTGCTGCGCCTGCGCCACCGCTAATAGATTGACTGCGAAGCTTTGCTCTGTGGCCACCTTTTTCATCCTTGTCTCTCTCTCTCAGTGGTGGAAAGCTGTCAGCAGCACCCTGGTACCCAGACCCCGCTCTTGGCACACTCAGGAAGGCGCTGGAATTTATTTTGCCCATTTGGATGCAAATGCAATTGAGACAAAAGTCTTTTTGTTTCTGAAGCCATTGCTCCATTTCTGGTTCTCATCAAGTGAACTGATGGCCAAGGAGAGTGGAAATAAACAACTGTGTGCCTGGCTGTGTCAGGTGAACTAAATCCCCCACCTCTTACTGCCACATGGAGCTCTCAGGTTACTTTACCAGCCAAGGAATGATACCTGGCTTCGGGCAGCTCTGGAGGCAGAATGGCAGGCTTGGGGCTAGTTTTGTGCCAGAACTGGCTGCTGGACCACCCAGGAGTCAGCTGAGCTAGGAGACAGGTGACCCCCAACTGCAGGACACCTATCCAGCCACGCTATGGTCCCTCACTCATTCCTGGGGTCTGAAACACTATCTTAGAAGGCTTCTTTATCAGCAAAGATTCTGGGGAAGAAAGACATGCCCAGTCATACAGTGGGGAGGGGGAGGAAGTGGTGGCCCAGGCCGTGCACTCTGTAGCTCCCAACCCATCTAGGGAAATGAGGCCCACGGGCAGAAGGCAGTGCGTGACTATGGAATACTAAACCACAGGGGCTGTGTGCTAGGTGCTATGGAACTATGGTGAAGGTCAGCAGCTTTCGTGGAAGAAGATGGACTTGAGATGGGCTTGAAGAATGGGGATGGGGTAGACATGAATAGAGAAAAAAAGAAAGGGCTCTACCTTGTGGTGAGACAAAGGTTCAGAGGAGGGATTAGGAGAGAAGGTTCAAGAATTTACCTTCATCCAACACTGGTTAAGTACCTGCTGTATTCCTAGTCTGCATGACTGGAGGACTGAAGTTGGACAGATCAGTGGGGGGACAGTCGCAACTGAGCCTCCAGGCCAAGCTGAGACATGTGACCTCCAGCTCTGTCCTGCTTGGCCCTGGGGCTCCAGACCTGGCAGCCTCCGAGGTTCTCACTGTTATCCCAGCCTCCAGGGTAGTAGGGGTTGTGCTCACCCCATGGGCAGGGAGGGACCCGGGTGTCCCATGCCTGGGTTCCCCTGAGATTTCTGGCACCATTGAAATGTTGACAGAGCAGCTGGGAAGCCAGTGTCACTGAGCTGTCTTGCTCCTGGTGAGTGCCCGATCAGAGAGGGGCCATTCCTGGAGCTCCCTTGCCCAAAGGCCCTCTTACAGAGCTGTGATTCCCTGAGCCCAGGCTGCAGGGACAGGAGGGGAGGGCACAGCACCACCTCTGGGGTGTGGAGAGCAGCCACTGATGGACTCTGACACTTGCCTTTGGAGGGAGGGCAAGAAGTTGTTCCTGTGACCCAGGAACAATTAGCGAGGTGGCATGAGACTCAGAGAGACTGAGTACCCCTTCATCCCCAGGTGCCCCCTTCAGTGCTGTCCAGCTGTCCTGACAGGGGCTGCCACTTGGGTAGGTCAGTAGAGCTGAACCACAGCCTTTCTCACAGGTACCCCCAGGCCTTGGGTGCAGCTCAGCAATTCCGGAACAAAGGGCCCCCCCAAGAAGGTCCTGTCCCAGCGTCCAGGGCTAAGAGGGACAGGGTCGGGGCTTGTTAAAAGTTTGGTGCTTTGTTTTGGTGAGTTTCTCACTGCAGTGCTTTGAGCACTGTGACTGTGCCACGCTTGAAGCCGCTCATGGCTGGGCAGGTTCTGTGTTCCATGTCGTGAGTACTGAAGGTGACGCTGTTTCCACATGAGAAGCAGCCCCGCCGCAGACAGATCTGCACAGTGCATGCGCCGGATAGAGGCCTGGGAGGGGCGGGCAGCGGCTCCCCCCAGCCCCGCCCATCCCCAAGACCCTCATCTAAGGTCCACGGACTCCAAGACCGCAGCCTCAGGGAGGTAAGTCAGTTGCTCTCAGGGCTACCCACCCAGTGAGAGGTAGAGCTGGGATACTTAAAAAGTCAATGACTTTTGTTAAAAGGGCAATAACTATTCTTTACTGAGCCATTACTCTGTGCCAGGTACTCTGCTTAGTAGTTTATATATTTTATGTTTTCAGTCTGCAGGTACTATTATTAACCCCCTTTTACAGATAAGGTGACTGAGGTCAGGCAATAGCAGAGCTGGTATTAAACCCAGGCAAGTCCAACTGCTAAACACACAGCTCGTCCACTGCACTATTCTGCTTCCCAGAAGAAAGGGAGGATAAGAGAAGGATGTAGGGTGCTTGTGGTATGGTGGTCATGGAAGACTCCTTGGAGGAGGTGGCATTTGGCATTTGAATGGCATCCAGAAGAATATGTGTGATTGAACCAAATGGCAGAAATAACAGTGTGAGGAAAGACTTGGAAACTGGAGGACACAGAATACATTCAACAAAGAGGGCACTGCTGTATCCCAGAGCATGGGGTGCAGGCAGTAGGGGACAGTGGGAACCAGAGTGGTGAGGTCACCCAGAACACACAGGCCTCCAACGCAAGGCCAGGGTCAGCCATCCAAAGCTCTGGGCAGAGGAGAGGCAGGGCCAGGGCTGAACTGGGTGGGACTCCCATGCCTGCATCTTACAAAAGGAAATGACCCAACTGCTGCCTCTGTCACAAGCCTGAGCCTAGGTAGCATCCCCAAACCAACGCTGACTTAACAAAGACTGTGACTCATAAACTCCCAGCAGCTGTGCTCCACTCCTCTGCAAAATAGTTACTCTATAAAGCTTTGATGCGTTTAGAGCTGAGGCTTTCTGGCTGAGAAGCACTGGCATTTGGCCTGTGCATGTAAAGATGAGATCACCAGTCCACACAACCCGCCCGCAGTTGAGGGTTTGTTTTTAAGTGAAAGAGATGGAAAGAAATTTAAAATCAATACTTCTTGAATTAGGTTTTCCTTTTATGGAATTAAAAACGCCTCAGTCAAGCCCAGAGGAGGAATATGTCTGGGGGCAGCATCGAGGTGATTAGTGTGTCTCATAACTTCCAGACGCTCACACACGCTTTGAGTAAAAACAAAGACAACCAAAATCATTTCTACAAAGCAGCTAGGAAGACCCGCTAGCTTGTCAGGGTCTTTCCAGTCATTATGGACCAGTTCGAATGTCCCTTCCGCCAGGAAACTGTCCCCGGGCCCCTTCTCTCTGGCCCTGGCTTGCTTGGGACGTGTGGGGAGGGTCCCTGATGCCGGGATGTGTCTGTGAGCTGGGGCAGGGTCTCCAGTGACTGGGGCCCCCACCCCTCCCCAGGCTGTGCTTCTCCCTCCTCACACAACAGCTTCTCTGAGGTGATGTTTTTTAAAAAATTAAAAAGCTAAAAAGCTCTTTTGAACCGTGGCTTGTGGGCGAGAAAACTTTTTGTCAAGACTAAAGAGATGATTAATTTGTAGTGGGTGGATGTGTATCTAAAATGTGCTCCATAGAAACAGGAGCTCTTTGAGAAAAAACTGGGTCCCAGTGTTTTTAGGTACATGAGTTTGGAGGTCTGGGCAGGTCTCCCAAAGCCCTGGAGTCTGTTGTTCCTCCCTGGTGGTAATACAAGTGGACAGATACTTACCATGAGCTGGCACAATGCTAAATATTTTTCACATATTAAATCCTCATGGAAAGTCTGGGAGGCACACCCTATAATGATTACCATGCTATGGAAGAGGAAAGCAAGGCCCAGAGAGGTAAAGGAATTTGCCCAGGTGGCACAGTCAGTAAACGGTAGAGCTGGGATTAGAACCGAGGCTCCCAAGCGCTGCTTGACCTCATACCCTGAGACACTCAGCAGTCCGGCCTCATGTTAAGACCGTGTCACACACACAGCCCGGCTGCAAGCTCCGTGAAGGCAGGCCAGGCAGATTCTGCTGTGCTCTGGAACCCAAAACTGGGCTTGGTGCCGACATGAGCTATTGATGCCCTGGTGAAGGGGCCACTGATCCACTCCCTTCCTCGGACCCCGTGCCCAGGTCTGTGGTCAACCCTGAGGGTGCTGAGAACCCACAAGGCAGGTCTTGACAGCGTTTGTGCCTGGCTGTGGTCAAGGCCGAGGGCCCATCCTGGCGTCTGCAGAGAGCTAGACGCCAGCTCCTGCTTCTACTGCTGCTGGAACATCCCAGCCCCAAGCTGTGTCTGGTGGCACCTAACTCCATCTGGCCAGAGCCTGCAAGTCCTCTTCTGGAGGAGAAAGATGAGGTGAGCTAGAGGTTCAGGGGGGCTCCCTGGGGTGGCAGTGTTTGAACCCTTGGGACTTGAAGGACACTGGGAGATGATTCCTTCGGAACCGTGCAGAGGAAAATGCGAGAGTTCAGATCCTAGTCCATGGTGGCTTTAAGGGTGAGGTGTCAGGGCCAAGGGAGTGGGCAGGTCTCTGCTGCAGGTCTGAGAGAGCCTTTGGTGCCAGAGGGAGCCTGCAGAGGAAAGGCTGGGGTCCCAGCCAGGCTGGCACCTGGCTGGACCTTACTGGAACTTTATCCGTTCCCCTCATTTCACCAAGGCACCGTACAAAACCAAAATATCATTCCTGTTACAGGGTTTTAGCAATTCCCTCTCCATCATGATTTCCCTCTGTCTTTTCATTTCTCTTTTCATTTTTCATAAATATGTCTTGCCTTCTCTGTCTTCTCTCAATCAGAGCTCTGCCTATTTACAGTAAGAGGGCACAGGAACGTGTGCCGACCTCTCTGTCCCCCATGAACTAGCCAGGCGTAGTGGGGGCAGCATCAAGAGCACCAAGGCTGACTCAGTGCCGTGCTCTGACCACTCGCAAGGCTGCCTGGCAGGGCTCCCAAAGATCACCTATCACCTTGTGCTCACCTGTTCCAGAGCCTTCGATGGCTTCCTATTTCCTGCCTCACTGAGTCTCAACACCTCTGCCTGCTCCTTAGGACTCATGCCCCAGCCAACCCCGTTCACAGTGCCCCTATGCCCTACCCAGCCTGACTCTTGCCTGGGTCTATTTGCCTTTCCCCAGCACTTCCCCTCCCCTCCCCGCTCCCCCCCAAAAAGGTCATTTGTTCGAGGAGGGCAGGGACTATGTCTGATTCACCTGTCTCTCCAGCATCTGACACTGGACATCCTCTCAGATTTTAGAGTGTTAGTTTACTAACCATTTTAAAGCAGGAGGTGGGAAGGAGGTTGGCAGATGGGGGCTTTATCCAGGTCTTGGATGCCTGAGTCTTCTCCAACAGAGTTGGCTAGGGACTTAAGAAAAAGATCAAGTGCCCAAAGCAGAGTCAGGACCCAGAGCGGCTAGAGAGCCACATGTGCTGGGCAGAGCTGTGCCAGGTACTATGTCTGCACAGTTGGGCGGGGAGGAGAAGGAAGAGCACAATAGGGAGGATTCGGGGGGAGGGGGTACCTAGAAGGGGGCGCTTAACTGGAGGGCCACTGCTCACATCTGCAGGGGCCTCAGCTGCGAATACCAAAGGTGTTCACGTCCTTCCCCCAGTTTCTGCCCCAAGCGACACGTGTCTTAGGATCCAGAAAGAATGTCACACTTCAACAACAGAAAGATAGTGTTTTTAATGACATGACTCAGTTCTAAGTCAAGAAAACAACACTTTGATTAGCAGCAGTCTGACCTGGGGGCACAGACTTGTGGGGTTGGCTCTTTATGATGTGCTCGGAGTTCCAGATGTGCAAATGGTCTCTCCCAGGGTGCAGCCTGCAGCCGTAGGACCCTGCAGTCAGGTAGGACCCCCGCCTACATCTGTGCAGATCAGACTTCACCTCGCACGTGGGTCTCCTGCTCACACCGTGAGAATCCACCAGCTCTCTCTTCGCCCTCAGGCCAAACACCTTCAGGGCCTGTTCTCAATTCCCCCCCAGCAGCTCCCAGAATTTGCTCGTCTGGTGATCTGCCACCTGGGGTCTCTGTGGGGACGAAAGCTGAGGGTCTGACATGATGGGTTTGATCAAGAGGGTAGGCTGCCCCCCTGGATCTGGACCTCCAACAGAGTGCTCACAAGTTGTGCTTGGTGACTTGCCTTGTTTGGCTTTATTTCTCATTTCCCAAAGGACACAGCTTTCTAAGACAGGGTCCGAGTCACTGTCCACCATCTGGACAGCCAAGGGCCAGCCCCAGAGCTGGGTCCTCAAGGCACGGCCTGTCCCCATTACAGCCTTGAAGACACCACAAGCTGGGCTCAGGGCCCAAAGGCCCCAGGAAGGGCTCCTGGAACACACCTTCAGGGGGGAAAATGGTTAGGGGCACTTAATCCCTCCACCAAACTCTGTCACTGGTGAGCAGTCCTCAGAGGCAGGCAACAGGTTCCTCTGTGACCTGGTGACAAAACAATGGCATGTCTGCTGGGATGGGGGCACCTCCTCCTGCCTCGGTCCCTCACCTTGTGCTAACAGGCATTTCATGCCCCTCTGCTCCCAAATTATTTCTCAGAACTTGATGAGTGTCAACAGCTGTGTCTTGGCAAAGAGGTAAATGTCTGATGAGCCTTGTGAGACTGTGGTGTTTGTTTAGAGAAAACAGCCTTCCTGGTAAAGGGGCTGTTTGTTCCTTGTGGGAAAAGATCAGTACAGACCCTTCCAGAGCAGAGTCCCGGGGCTCAGAGGACTAGAGAGAATGTGACAAACCCTTGGTTTGATGGAGCTGAGCCCAGGTCAAGGTTCAGGGCAGGTCCTGCTGACCAGGCAGAATCAGCAGCCTGCGCCCATGGCTGAAGTGACCCAGGCATCTGCTCAGAGAACCGCGGGGACAGCCCTAGCCCGGGGTATGAAGAAGGGACATCTTCTGGGACAGAAGGCCTCAACTCCGCCCCCAGGAGCCACTGCTGTGCCTTCATCTCGTCTCACAAGGGGAGTCCTATGGGGAGAAAACAGTCCTACTGCTAATGGGATTAAAATACATTTTGAGTTTTCCAATCACATATTTCAGTTACTCTGTGAATGTTAACTGGAACAGTGCAACCGTGAGCTGGCAGGAAACCAGAACTGACAGCTTCTCCCCCAAACAGCCAGAGGTTCCCCACCCCAGAACACACAAGGATACACCAGGACTCGTCCCGGGCCCCAAACGTTTAAGGAATGTCCGCCATGCTCTCAGCCCTCAGCATGTGGTCTGGTGCTTCTGCCACACTCTGCTCATCTGTCCCCATGGCAGTATGTGCCTTTGCACATACTGTTTCCTCTGCTTGGAACCCCCTTCCTAGGTCCCACCCTTCCCCGTCCTCTGGTTAAACTCCTTCAAGGCTCAGCTTAAGTGTCCCCTGCTCAGGGTGACATCCAAGGACACAGAACAGATGCCCCCCAAGCCTTTCCTCACTGCCCAAGTCTGTCCTCAGCTCCCTCTCCTGGACTTACTCATCTCCCATTCCCCAAGCCATGCGGGGCCTGGCACGTAGTGGGTGCTCCATGAATTCAGGCTGCAGGGATAAAATAGGCACTGACCTTCCCAACCAGCTCCACCACCTGAAAGGCCAGGCCTTGGCCTGACCTGCAGTCTTAGAGCCACGAAACCTAACCCCAGACCCAGGTTTGCGGGCCACTCATGTAGTGAAATCTTAGCCACTTCTGGGGCCAGAAGTCCTGACAAAACCGTACGGCCACACTTGCCTCTGACTGGCTCCCTTGAGACCCAACCCATCCCTGAAAAACTGAATACCAGGACGGGGGGCCTGCCCAGTGCCTACCCTGAACTGGTAACTCATGAAAAAAGAAAACTCCCTGGCCACTTTCCTCAGTCTCCAGTCCCATCACACTCTTCCAGTTTTAGTCTCTCGTTCCAGTTATTCAGCTCAAATCTCAGGAGAGACCTGGACCAGGACTGCGGCAGCCTTTAGGGAGCTCAGGTGGGGAGTCCTGAAGAGCTGAGTTGCTTCACTTCTGTAAGTCTCAGTTTTCTTATCTGTACAATGGGAGTCAAAAGAGTACCTGTTTCATAGGGTTGTTCTGAGGGTTCAATGAGTATTGTGTTTATAGGACTCAGCCAAGTGCAAGGCAGGGATGCTCAGGGAACATTATTTTTATTCTCACTATTATTGGCCTCCTAAATCCAATCTATTTGGGAGCATTTCCTAGAAAGAGGGTTCCAGGCAACAGCCAGCAGCAGTCTTTTGGGAACTCTGAATTCATGACCTTCAAGTGGCCCTCAGGGCCGTTAATGCAGATCACAAACACCAGGCAAATAGGAGAGCTAGCTGGCTCAGGGCTCTGGAGGCATGGCTGGTGGAAGAGGCAGGAATCAGGTGGACACCCCCCCACCTCCAAATCAGAGCATCCCAGTGTGTCCCAGACCCAGGGAGACAGTGTGCGAGCCTCTCTGCCCATTACCAAGTGCTTACCTGTGTTGCACATGCCAGGCACTGGGCAGGCCGCTGGGATTCAGTGGTGAGCAAACCTAGATGTGGTTCCTGCTCTCGGAGAGCTTATAGTCTTTGGGGAGAGAGACAGGAAAACAGTGGCTACTCCCTCTAGATAGGGTAGTTACAGGGTGAGGTGCCCCACTGAGAGATATAGCAAAGGAAGAGACCTAAAGGATGAGAAGGAGCCAGCCGAAGTCCAGGCCAAGGACACAGCCTATGCGAAGACCTGGAGCGGGAACAGGCTCACTGTGTCCCAGGAACAAGAGGCAGGCTGTATGGCTGGGATGTAGTGGTGCAGGGAAGCTGTCAGCGGGCAGCTCTCAAAAGGAAGGAGGGTGGATTTTACACAGTGTGCGGTGGAGAGCTGCTTATTAAAGATCTCTGTGGCCCTGGGTAGGGCTTGGTTTGGGGGCATGGGGTGCCAGGCTCTGCACTGGGCCCTGCAAGACCAGGCAGTCTCGGTCCGTGCCCCTGGGGAGCCCCCGCCTCATGGGAAGTGTCCTGGAGTCCTTCGGTGCTGGGGCCTTGGTGCAGCCACATTTCAGGAGCAATTTTCAGAGCAGGTAGGGTATGAGTTTTATGCCTCATTTTCACCCACCTGGCCCAGGCCACCTCCCTCGTGGCACGGACCTTGGCTGGGAGTTTGAGATACTTGCAGTAACTTGGCTCATGAATATTCATGCCTGGGCTCAAGGTAGAGAGCTCTGAGCTAACTGCAGCTGGGTGAGTGGGTGGGACTGAGCCTATGGCTTGATACTTCAAGCCCTTCCTCCTGCCACTTTCCACCAGAGCCAGCTTAAGTAATGTGGCTTCCGGAAGCCAGAGAGCACTGAAATGATTGGCCAGGGTCAGAGCGGGTAGCCAAATGTAGGCCTAGAAGGTGCTGCAGGTTGATTCGACCTCCTGAACTCAAGGGAGTCCGCTGTGTACATTTCTTTGGAAGGCCATAGCAAAGTGCAGCGAGGTGGCCTGAAACAATATAAATTTATTCTCTCATAGCTCAGGAGGCCAGAAGTCTGAAATCAAGGTGTTGGCAGGGCCATGCTCCCTCTAAAGGTTCTACGACAGGATGCTTCCTGGCCTCTTCCAACTTCTGGTGGCTCCTGGCAATCCATGGCTGATAGCAGCACAGCTCCTGTCTCTGCCTCCATCTTCACACGGCCTTCTCTTCTTTCTCTCTGTCTTTTCTTCTAAGTCATTGGATTTAGAGCCCACCCTACATCTAGGATGATTTTATCCTGAGACCTTTAAATAATTACATCTGCAAAGATCCTGTCTTTAGATAAGGTTATATTCTGAGGTTCTGATGGACCTGAATGTGAGGGGGACACTTTTCAACCCACTATAGCCCATAAGGAGGTGGGCCTGGCAGGGAGTTGGTGTGGGGTGCCTGCTGTGTGCTGTCTTGGCCCTCACAGGTGCTTGCCCTGTGGCACCTCCACATCCCAGCCACTCTGTGCTCTGTGACTCCCATTGTCACCATGTTCTTACATTCCCTTGGGTCCACTCAAGGAACCCCTGAACTTTCCAGGATGCATGTGCACTGGCCAGCCCAGGCTCAGCCTGCATCTCCTCCCAGGCTCCTGGAACCCAAGTTTGGCTGCAGTCTAGGGCACTGGAAGTCCAGAGAACACACAATCAGCTCTAAGGAACTTCTCTACAGAAACTGACCTTGTTCTACACAAACCCCCAGCATCATAGCCACACTTGAATTACAGCCACACAGGATGAGCAGGTTGGCCAAGGCTGGGGAGAGGCTGGGGCCTCCCTCTGCATGAGGGTTTGACAGGTGTGCAGCTGCATCTTCCAGAGATGATGCCCGTCACCCCCACCCTGGTCTGGGAGTCTGGGGGCTTGAGTTTCAGACCCAGCAAGGCCATCAGTGCCCTGTGTACCTGAGGCTCCCTTGGTTTACTTGTCCACAGGAGGAGCGGGGGACCAGATGGTCTTCAAGGGCCCTTCCCTCCGTGATGTCCTGAGTGGGAAGCACAGACATGCCCCTGCCCAGCTGTCTGGGAGTGGCTGGAATCTTTGAGGTGAGAGTGATGTGCAGGCCTGTCACAAGGCCCCTCCAGAGAGGGCTACCCACCTCCTGAGCCCCTGAGCCCAGCACCTGGTGCCCAGTCTTCTGCTGTGAACTTCCTCCCACCTCCGATGTTCCCCAAGGGACTCCCGAGGCACCTCTTCTGGGATGGCCTCCCAGGGCAGGCAGGGGAACGGACCCTGGCTCCCTTAGACTGGGGGCAGGGGAAGTCATCATTGAACCCCATCTGAGTCATGACAGAACAGGAAGCGTAAGCTGGTGTTAGCCTTGATGGAATGTGGGAAAGAAAGATCCAGCAGAGGCAGAACCCTCCTGGAATGCTTGAGAGCAGAAAGGCTGTCCATGTGGCCGGAAGGCAGGTGAGGTGTGGGGCTAAGAGTCAAGACCGCAGCCAAGGCGTGGCAGAAGTCATGGTGAGCCAAGGAGGGCAGGAGCCTCTGCAAGAGTTACGCAAGGTCTTTCAAGATCCCTTTTGCTCCAAACACACGTGCCATATCAGACCCAGGAGCTGCAGGGGAGGCAGGCTTTTGGACAGGGTGTGGGCACTTGGCCCTCCCATGAACTGGCACTTTTTAGCTCGCAGTTGTGAAACCTCTCAGTGCTTCTGAACATCACTGCACTAATTGCATCAGCCCAGCGGCGCTTTGCATAGGCCATGAGACCAGGTCCCCACGGATATGCTGGGGGCAACCCTGGAAGTGCCTATGCAAACCTCTTAAGGTTCCTGGGAAGAGTTGTCCCATCTGTGAAGTAGGCATGCCTTCCTGCTGTTTGAGGGCCCCATGGTCCAGCACCCACGGGAGGGAGGATGCCCTCCCTCCTCCCAAGTGTAACTATTATCCTGCCTTTCTAATACCATAGAGTCATTTTGCCTGTTTTTGCACTTTATATCAGTGGAATCCTATAATATGACCCTTTTGTGTCTGGGTGCTTCCTCAAAACTGTGTTTGTGAGACTCATCTATTGAATTTCATCTGTAGCAGAAGTTTGTTCCTTTTCATTGGTATATAATATTCCATTGTAAGATTCCACCACAGTTGATGTACCTGCCTTGTTTCTGTTTGGGGGCAATTATAAATTATGTTCCTATGAACATTCTTGTGCAAGTCTTTGACATGCATTTCTGTGGGAAATATATCTTGGCAGTGCCATTGCCAGTCAAGAGTAACAAGGTATTGTGTGCTGGTTTTAAACATGCTCCTATTGTGAGACTGGGAACTCAGACCATGGTGGGGAGGTGGGGGATGGCCTTTAGCCCAAAGGCACCCATTCAGGGTCAGCTAGTGACATGCCCTTGAGAGGTCATACCTGCTCCCCCGCTGCAGTCTTGAGCCCCTGGGTGTTCCTGCAGACCCCTCCCTGCCTTTGGGCCTGGGCCACTCTCCAGGAATCTGGATCATATACTGAGGACTCCCTGGGCCAAGGCAAAGGGATGTGAAGCAGCAGCCAGGAGAGGAGCCAGGGCCAGACAGACCTTCAGGGATTCTTTAGACAGCCACCTGCTCAGAGGAGCCACCTGCCTTCCCTTCTCTCTCCCTCCCTTCCTTCCCCCTCACTTCCTCCCCTCCCCTCCCCTCCATTGGGGTCCAGCATCCAGCCAGCACGGCCCCTGCTGGCAGCCCACCGAGGGGCGGGGCTGCAAGCACCCCCTGTGTCTCCCACCTTGGGGGACAAGAGATGTATTTCCCTCCTGGAGTAATATGCAGACCCCACTTAAAGGGGTTTCTCTTTGTTGACTTGAATTATGTTTAGTATAATGTTAGTTAAAATGTACAAACATAAAACTAGGTACATGTTCCTCATGAGTAAGAGCTCTTTTACAATCATAAAACTAAAACAAATTTATAAATGAAATAAAAACAAACTGCAAAACCAATAAACTTCAAATTAACAATGTTAATTTAATGGAACAAATGATATTGTTTTCCTGAAACTAAATCAGTGCTCGCAGCATGATTCTGGGGCAGCCTGCTGCAGTTCTGTGAGGTTTTCTGCGACTTCACCATATGCTGGGGGATGACTCAGCCCTCCCACCACTTTTCTCCATTCAGACCACTTCAAAACCTTCATCCCAGCAGTCTCTGGACCTCTCTGAGCCTCTGTTTGCTCATCTGTAAAATGGAGACAGTAATAGGATTTGTTGTGAGAATTAAGCCAGTTGATGCGTCTACAGCACAGAGCCAGGCTGGCCATGTGCAGGAAACCTCTGCAGCCACACAGGCCTCCGTTCTCAGAAGGCCACGTGCTTGGTTCAGTGCTCTGCTATCTCCATCTTGAAATTCTTATTACTTTTTTGAACAAAGGCCCTGCATTTTCATCTTGTACTGGGCCCCACAAGTTATGTAGCCAGTTCTCTACACGGCACAGAGCCAGGCACACTGTTGGCACTCAGTAATAGTTAACTGCTGTTGTTGGCACCCTGTTCTTGTTATTAAATGCAATTCCTTTGTGATGTTTTCCTCTGAAGACAGTTTTATCTTCCCATTATTTAGTAGCGGTTGGAGAGGCCACCTCATGTGGGTAATTGTATTTGACTAATTCTTGGAGTTGGGTGTGTGCTCTGGGGCAAGGACGTGGGTCTGTTGACGGAGGGGTTAGCGTCTGTGATCACGTGGGCAGGCTGAGCACAGTGACCTGTCCAGAGCCCTCTCACTCAGGACCAGACCACCAGACTCTGCTGACATTCAATTACTTTTATCGTAACTGGTGCAAAATGGGGCCAGGCGGAATACTGCTATTTTCTTGAAACCTCTTAAGTAGGTGACCAGAGTTTAAGATAGCAGGTTATGGAGTTGAAGACACTCTAATGGATTAGAAGCTCACACAGAGTTGCTAATTTAATTTCCCTTTTTTATTGCTGTTCTCCTAAAAAACAGCACAAATAGCCCTTTCCTAGAGCGAGATATTAATAATCAGGGTATTCTGCAAGAGCAGGAAAGGGCATGAAGATTTCTCTATTTGTCCCTGATTTCTTGAGACTCTCAGCTGGCCCAGATAGGGGACAGACCCAGGGGACTAACTGCTCAAAGTTCTAGGATGTTGAAATGGCACTTAGCTGCTGTCACCAGACTCAAGCAGCATCCCTGCCTGCCCAGAGCACATCTCTGCAACAACCCTCCATCAGGCCCTGGCCACTGACCTTTGGTCTGCCAAAGGAAAAGGAACACTTAGGCCTCAAAGTGCAGGCATTAATATTCCACGTGTCCTCATGATGGAGGACTTTTGTTCCCCAAGGAAAGTCAATCTTTCCTTGGAAGACACAGCAGGCTAAGGACTAAGTTTACTCTCTGAGCTTGATAATCAGGCCGCAGGGCTAGTCTCCTGGTGGAGAGGCAAAAGAGACCTGCTCATCAGTCGGCACATCCCATGTATGCCCAGCGTCATGCTTGACGGGGCAGGAATTAGACTGACGAGCGGATGTGGACCCTCCCATCGGTGTCCCCTGTTAGCACTGGAGTGGTTTTCCTCCTTCCACCACCTGAAACCTGGGTTTCCCTTTGGCTCCCCAAAGGTGTAGGGACAAGGAAAGACAACGAGGGGTATCTTTGCAGCTGTTTTTTCCAACAAGCCATCCCTTCCCAGGCCTGCTGGATTCCTGCAACCTCAGGGTCAGACGAGCCTCAGAGGTCTTCAGTGGCCAGCATGCCCTGTTCTGTACACCTGTGGGAGCGTCACCAAGTTCTGCAGGAAGATCCCCCAGGGCCCCAAGCAGCTCCCACTGATACCAAGCAGGGTTCTTGGCCTTCCCAAATGAATAGAAATTGACTAGAGGCCACACAAGAAATTCAAACAAGGCTTTACTGGGGCCCCTGCTGCAGCAGGCGGGGAGTGAGAACAAACAACAGGTTCCCTTGCAACACTGCAGCAAAGGGTCCCAGGTTCCAGCCTGTCTCACCACCTCAATCCAGGGGAGCCACAGGCACAGGGAAGCCACAGCTGGGCTGCACAGGGCCCCCTGCCTGAGGACTCTGGAGCTGTGCTGTCCAGTATGGTAGCCACTAGCGTCATGTGGACGCCGAGCCCCTGAAATGAGGCTTGTCCAGAGTGAGATGTGCACACCAGCTTTTGAAGCCTTATATGGGAAAAGAAAGTAAAATATCTCATTACATTCTCCTATCTGACTTTTGTATTGATTACATGTTGAAATGATATTTTAGATATATTGAGTTAAATAAAGTATATTAGCGGAATTAGTAGCCCCTGTTTCTTTTTACTTTATGTGGCTGCTAGAACATTTAAATCTGCTAGGTGGTTTGCATTGCATTACATTCCCACTGGACAGCACTGCTCTAGAGAGGACAGGGGAAATATCTAAAAAGTCAACCAGGAAGGTCAGAATTCTGACAGGGGAAGAAGTCTCCCCAGCCAACCCACAGCAGGCTATTTCCCGAACCCCGGCCCTCAAAGGCCTCCTGCACCTGCTCCTGAAGTGAGGCAACGCTGGTGGGAACTCTGGCCAAGAGGTCCCCAAAGGGGGAAACCAGAGGCTGTGCTATTACAAATATGATCAGGGCCAGAAAGTCACATTGGGTTTTCAGGGGCCATCTGAGTACTAACAGATGGTCCAAGTTTTCATATTCTCTCTGAGTCTTAGAGCAAAACCTGGAGAAACAGTCACAGATCTGCTGCCACATTAGTGCCCCCAGACGTTCACCACTCGCGGTATCATCCTTAGTGCTAACGCAGTGCAGTCATTTGCAGACTAATAAATTGGAAGAGTTATTATTCCTTTAAAATGCAAGCATATCTGGGGTATCCACTTAACGACGCACATGGAATAAATTACTTTTAGATGACACTTTTTAATTGAATTGAACTAACAGCTTAGTAATATGTTGCAATAAGAAGAATATTAGGATGATTAAAAGATCTGAAAACTCTTGTGAAATTAAATGATTAAACATAATGCTGAGTAAATGAACAGGCCTGTGTATATTAATCAGTTGTGGGCCTCAACAAATGGCTGTGTAACTAAATGCTCATTACGGCCCTCAACGTGCATGAGTACCCACGCTCCCCAGGCTGGCTCTCCATCACACACTCCTTACCGCCACTCTGGGCAAGCTGCTTTTTCCACAGATAAACAATACACTAGTCATTTAATGAGTGTGATTGGTGGCAAGAGCTATTGCTTCTTGGCAGACACACATTCCTTCAGTTGCGGGCTTCGAGGAACGGCCACGTAGTTCATTTTCTGTCTTTGTTTTTAACTAAAATGAAACTTTTTTTTTTATAATAAATTTTTTTTAATTAATTTATTTTTATTTTTGGCTGCCTTGGGTCTTTGTTGCTGCGTGCGGGCTTCTCTCTAGTTGCGGTGAGCAGGGGCTACTCTTCGTTGTGGTTCACGGGCTTCTCATTGGGTGGCTTCTCTTGTTGCAGAGCATGGGCTCTAGGCGCGCGGGCTTCAGTAGTGTGGCACTTGGGCTCAGTAGTTGTGGCTCGCAGGCTCTAGAGCTCAGGCTCAGTAGTTGTGGCACACGGGCTTAGTTGCTCCGCGGCATGTGAGACCTTCCCGGACCAGGGCTCGAACCCGTGTCCCCTGCACTGGCAGGCGGATTCTTAACCACTGCGCCACCAGGGAAGTCCCTAAAATGAAACTTTAAGTGGCAAAATTTATTAGAATTCTGGCTTCTTTTCTGATCCTGGGAATTGACCCTTTTTGAGATGTCTCTGTTTCCCGTTAACCCTGTCACCTCCATGTGCTTGATGTCATTTCCTCAGGACTGTTAGTTGGCTATGTTGGTCTTAGGAAGCAGAGGGTGGAAATGTCACACTAGGAAAAAGTGCTGATTCCCAGGGCTCCATGGCCAATGCTGGCTGGCCTGGGGTCGAGGAGGAGCAAGCAGCTCCCGGGTGGGGCGTGTCCCAGGAGGGCATCTCCCGCCTCCCTCCATCCACCCCACCTCTCAGCCAGCACCTCACAGGTGCCTTTTGTGTGACCAACTTCCTTTCTTGGTTATTCCCCCGCCTGCCCAGAGATAACACAGGTAATATCTGATCGTATAAATCTTTCATGCCCAAGTCGCGCTCATGATTAGTTGCATAAAAATTCAGGTTACGACTCAGGCCGTTATTAGGAAACATGAAAATAGTAAAACGTGGTTTCGCTCGCTAATAAAAACTCTCAAGGTCTCTGTTACAGAGAGCAGAAGGGACATGGTATCTCATTAAGAGTAACGTTCAATTCAGCGGAGAACCTCACATGCTGGACGTGATGCTGAATATATTTTTTAAAAATAAAAATAAAAGCCCCAGCCACTGCTGGCAGGTCTGTGCTCCCCGCTTCCCTGCACTGCCGTGATGGCCTCCCCAGGACCCCTTCCTTCAGCGGAGCTAAGAGCCTCGTGCTTCCTAAACCAATGCTGCAAGCCCAGCAGAGTCATCTTCTCAAATGAAAATATATTCCCCGAACCAAAGTACTGACCCACCCAGTTTTGCAGCACATCACATTGGAAAATAATACAGTGGAATTCCATTAAGCCGATGGCTCCTAAGGAACAAGTCAGCTTTCTGAAGTTTCCAGATAAAGCATTGCACTTGTCTCAGTGGTTTAGCGTAATTGACTACCAAGAGCACTGGACTCACCTTCCCCAATTTATCTTTCCCCAAATTCAGAGCCATAGAAAGGAATCACATTCCCATAATTAACCGGGAGACCAAAGGCTCCTCAAGGCAAGGGTTGGCAGGCTTTCCTCCCCTCTGCAGACACTGTCCCTCCCTCTGGCCCAGTTCAGGCCTGAAAGCCCATGAATAAGCACTTGCTAGACTCCATTTAGACTGTAAGACGCCCCTCAGAGAGCCAAGGGGTTGAACTCCAAGGACGGGAGTAAATTTTCCCTGAGGTGACCAGTCCTGCTGACCCAGGCCCACTATGAATTATTAAACTTGCCCTTTCCAGATGGACCACGCCTACTCAAGCCTAGATCCAGCAGTTCAAGCGGACTGGGCTTTGGGTAATTTGGGGTATTTTATGTGCTGCCAGGCAGGGAAGTGTAGGGTGGCGGTGGCCTGTGCCTCCGGAATCCCAGCCCCTACGTTGTCACCTGCAGCACAGAGTCAGACCCTCACCTCAGCAGATGTCACTCCTTACTTTTCTCCAGGGCAGAAATGCTGAAAACACTAATTTGTCAAAACTCTAAAAGCCACAGGCTTGAGCCAACAAGGAGAAAAGCAATCAAGACTTTGTCATCAGAGGAGGCAGACGGCCCCAGTGTCCTATCAAATTTAGTTCAAAATGTATTTCACCATTATCGTAACTATGCCCTTCAGCTGCCACGTCGTTTCTGGAATGGAGCGCTAATACATTCTGTGGCATAGTCTCTTTATGGGGAGGACGGGACCCGGTGCCCCTTGACAGAGAGAGAATAATAGCATACTGCAACAGAACATTTTTGAAATGCTAATGCATGCTCCCCGCAACTTAATTTTATTTTTTTCTTATTGGCTTTTTTATATGACATTTCACAGTCCTGTAGCCTCAATAGCTAGACTGGCATCGTAAAAGTGACAACACAGTGATTTAAGCAGGAGAGTCCATCAGAGCGAAATGGATGGTATGCTTTGAAAGTATCAGTTTAGCCCCTCTTACCTGGGGTCAATGTTCATTTTCAATACATCATTAAAGCATCCTGTTAAATCACTCAGAGAGCAGCTGTGCTCATCTTCCCCGTCTCCATGTTGGATTAGGGAGATAATGAAGGGGAACCCTACAGGAAGGGCCATGTTAGGCACCCGCACTCTATTGAGTTAGGGGCTATCAGGGAAGTCTGACCTGAATTCAAGACTTGGAGAGGGATGGAGAGAGAGAAGACAGCCAGGTATGTGGGCATTTAGGTTTCCAACCAGAAATTGGTAATAAGGGACTGATGGATCAAATGCAGCCTCCTCTCTTCATCAGCTTTACAAGCATGGTGTTCACCAAACCAATTATCATAAAAGTTCAAGCAGCAGTCAACTCTGTGGCCCATAACCCAACAAAATGAGAGAGGACACATTACCATGCCTTGTAGAAATCTGTAGGTCCCAAAGTCAGCTCAAAGGCAAACACATTAACAGGTCTAGAAAATCTTAGATGGAGCAGAGCAAAGGCCTCACCTCTGGTGAGGGCTTGGACCAGAGCATCAGGCTGATTGAAAACTCCCACTGCATGAATTCCTAAGAACTCATCCCTCAAATCCAACTTCTCCCATCCAGTCATCGTGAGACCCTGAAACAGTGATGCTCCCAAGGGCTTTCTTTCATTTTCTTTTTGCAATGTCTTTTTTGTTTCAAAGTAGTATATGCTAATTTTACACAATTGCATATTAAGTTGAAGGATAACCCCTCCCCAAACCCACTGACCCCCAGTTCTGTGCTTCAGGGACAACCTCCATTGACAAATTGGTGGGACCCATCCAGGCTTTCCTTCCTGCATGTACAAACACCCGCAGAGGTATTTTTGTGACCTAGGATCAGAATCTACACGTTGTTTTACTACTTGCTTTTCTCACTTAAAACCACATCAAGTCAGTACAAACAGTACCTGGATCCTTCCAATAGCTGTATAATATTCTATTGGGGGCTGAAACAGTGTATTTAGCCAATCCCCTGGTGATGGGCATCAGGTTGTTCTTAGTTTTTCATTATCACAAACAATACTGCAATCAGCATCATTGGTCAAAGACATCTTTGCACATAAATACACCATCAAATAAATTCACAGAGACTTCTGGAGGGACCTGACTTTGCAGGTGCCTGCCAGCTCTTCCAAAAGTGACAGGCTCTCATCTCTGTATCCTATGGTTTCCAAAGTTAGGAAAAGACTAAACAGCCCACTCTCTCCTCCCTATCTTGAAATGAGGAGAGAGGCAACTGGGATTTGCACTTAGAATTTGCTCCTGATAAGCTGGGCTACAAAGATAAATGAACCATGCCTCCACCACCTCCAGATTGACCTACAGAGGCCTCAGAAGTCCCTGGGTCTCTTCAGTCATCCAGGAACTCATATGCATCGGCCCAGCTTCTCAAACCAACTCCCGTGGCAAGCAGTGGTGGCTTACAGACTCCTGCCCCCCAAAAAGCAACGGCACAGAAAGTGGGGTAGATGGAGCTCTGGGTGTTGCCATGAAACTATCCACCAGTGAAAAGGCACAACTTTGACCAACTCTGCGTTTAAAAACCCAAAGTCTTCTGCACTGTAGCCTGGTGACCTCAGAGCTCGGACTCCAGCAGATGAAGCTCCAAGGAGGGGTGAATCCAGCCTCTGTTCTTGGTGAGCAGTGCTCCTTCTAAGGCCTGTTGAGTGGATTTATCCTGAGTTATCCTTATGTTCTGATTACCATCCCAGATGTCTCTGACATCTAGGTTTCCAAAGTGAAGCCCTCTTTAAAGCTTGAGTTATGATCATCTGGACTTTTCAGAAATTACTGTGTATTTGCTACAATTTTATTTAAGCCCATTGAACTGGATTTGGCTTTTTTTTTCCTTTAAATGCGAAATTGCTCACTTTCAACCCAAGGGCTGGTGCTAGTGAAAGCAAATTCCCCCCCAAGTTGCTGGCAGACATGGCACATCAATGATACTGTTCTTTTCTGCTGAGCCTGGATGTAGCCCAGACTCCTTCTCAACACAACCAATTAGATCTGGTGCAGACACTGAACCACCCGCCACCCCAGCTGCCACAGGCACGGGAGGCTGACCAAGAAGTGAGAGGTGAAAGCTGGCGTCCCAACGTCACACCAACACCTGTGGTGCCCAGATTACACACAGTTACTTTGTTTAATTTTTTAAAGTTTTTTTTACATTTAATTTAATTTTTTAATTAAAAACAAAAACTTAGAGGACTAATTTAGGGCTGCCAAATTTTCATTTGGCCAAGTAATGACTCGTAGCTTCTACAATTACCACAGCATCATAAAAAAAGGGTGTAAGTCAGAAAGGAAATAATTTCAGACTAAAGGAAGGGCTACTGGCAGCCTCATAGTAACAGCAAGAACATCTCACACACACACACACACACACACACACACACACACACACACACACACACACACACACTCCTCACTGCCCTCCAGAGAATATGTCTTCCACGGGACAGCACTGGCTCTCAGACCAGAGTTTGATCTGGTGCCACATCTGGAGGAAAACATCTGGATGCCAGGTAGACTTCCCAGCTCTGTGCAGGCTCTGGCACTGGGCCCTCACAGCATCACCCCACCCGGGTTGGGCCTGACATCTCCCTCCGCTGGTTTGGCTGGTGGAGGGGAGGGTCTCTCCCATCCCAGCCAGCCTGCTTTCGTGCTGCAAACGCCTGGCTTCTCAGCCATGTCAATCCTCATCAGCTTGGGAGCAGTGCATGGGGGCAGGCGGCCGCTGAGAGAGTGGGTGGACCAATCATTGAGTTAGAAGGACCTGGCACCGTGACCTTTCATCTATCATGAGAGCTTCTGGATCCTGAGACAAGCACAAAGGAGGGATGCAAGTGTTACCTGGAGGGTTAGAGCATCATTTGATTGAATGCTAGCATTTAACCTGTTGGTTTACAGATAGTTGGAAAACAAAAATGGCTTTTGAAAATACAGGTGAAGCTTCCAGAGCCTGTGATGCAATCTAGGAAGCCAAACAGCAGCTCTGATACTGTTTGGAGCCAAGTGTGGGGTGACACAGCCTGGGAATCCTTAGCACACAGTGCTTGAGGTGCATGTGAGTTGAAGTGTGGGGTGTTAGCTGTACTCCCCGGGAAAGCATCCTTCAGGAGCGGAAAGGGAAGCTGCTTGCCAGAGGAGCCCTTGACCCTTCACACCCCAGCCAGGCCACTGAAATGTGGAGCTTGGGGAAGTTTGCCTCCTGTGTCTAATGACCTTATTCCTGGAAGCTCCCATTCTGATCTCTGGACCCCTCCTTTGCCCCTAGCAAACCAAATTCCCCCACAGCTGGAAAGATCTAGCTGTCGCCTCAGTGTTAATGACTAATAGCTGTGATAGGTACTGTCTTTCCAGGTGAGTTTCAATTGCAAAATGACCCTTCAGTGATGGACCCATGTATCATTGGCAGGAGGGCAACACTGAGTCCTTCCCCACCCCAGGCACTGAGGCCTCACTGTGCCCTCAGTGTCTTCCTCCAAAGGACACCGGCTCTGACCATCCAGGGTGTCAGGGAGAGGACCCCCCACCTCTGAGACCTTGGGCCTGTTGCTTTGCCTCATTTGCCTGCGGTGTCCTCATCTGTGAGATGGGCAAATGCTCCCCTCCCAGGCCTCCCCATGGGGTGATGTGACCCTGGATGTACAAGTGTTTTGTGATGAAGTGGTGTCCTTTCTGCCACTGTCCGGTTAACCGCAGCCCCAGGAGGCCCTCTCACCCGCCCTGTGGGCCTCTTGGGCCTGGGCTCAGGGAGAGGCCCTCGCAGCCACTGCAGACATGCTGGTCTTTGACAGGCGGTGGGTCTGCAACCTTCTGACAGTTAACACCCACTTCCTTCGGCACCTGTCGATTCCGATTCCGCGCTTGCCCCGTGGCCACCTCCGAACCCGGCCCCCAGAATCTTGTTAGACTGTAGGGTGCCTGAGCCAGCTCTGTCCTCCTTCCCCTCCCCTGGTCTCTTGTCTTTCACTCCTTCCCTTGCCCTCCCCAACAGGACCTATCAAATCAAAATCACCCAGGTTTTTCCTACTGCTACTCTTCCACCTCCCCGGAGAGTGGTCCTGAGAAATGGGGTCACAGAGACTCCAGGGGGAGAGGAAATGCAAAGACGGGGTCCACTCTGCCCAGCCAGAAGGCCAGACCCTCCACCTTTGTGACTTGTGGGGACTTCGGTGCTCTCCAAGGGCATGGGGGAGATAGGGGCATGCTTGCTCCTGTCTGGTTCCTATGGGCGTGAACAGGGTCATAACCATTCTAAAGGCTGAGGACACCCAGGGGGACCCAGGACCAAAGGGGAAGAATGGTCACTGCTCTGGGCCAGCGACGCCCACGCCTGCAGCTGCTGCAGGCTGACCACACCTACTCCACAAGGGGACATGCCCAGCTCCCAGGAGGCAGGGGTGGATGGTATCCTTTGCTCTCTGCTGCCAAGGACGCCCCGCGTCTTAGTCAGTGAAGGAGTGGGCAGAGGCAGGCAGCTGCCCCACTCCCTTCTCGTGGAAGGACAGAGAAATCCGGAAGCCCTGGCCTTCCCGCATTTCCCAAGCTCCGCTCACACCCAGACATTTGTTCCATGCCATTCTTGGCTCACCATCTTCTCTCCGAGGTCAGGAGCCAGTGTGGAGGGTGTCTCTGGGGGCGGATGGTGAGGCTGGGGCTGCTAAGTGGACCCGTCCAAGCTAGGCAGGCGCAGGGCTCACCAGGCGCCTACCCTCAGCAGCTCCTCAGCCGGGAGAGGGCCGGGCTCCTGAACCACATACATTTTAATGGACACCTTTCACTGGCGATTGCCCCACGTGTGCAGGAGCTCATTAAAGCAGTGTTGTTTCAGGACTGCAGGAAGCCTTTCTGCCCACGACTTCCTGGCTTGTCTGTAGAGCTGCCAGGAGAAAGGAAACTCATTTCAGCTCCCAAGGTCAGTGCTGGGGAAACGGCATTCAGCCGCCACATTGGCTGCACGTGCTGTGGTCTGTGTACCCCATGTTTGCACACAGAGGCCCCCATACTGGGTGCATGCTCAGCATCCTGGCCGCTACTTGCTGGGCTCACGACGCCCATCCAGGAGCTGATGGGAGCACTGTGGTCACCGGTAGCGGGGCCCTTGAACTTGGCAGCCCTGGGGCCACCTGCTGGGTAGTCACTGTGCCCTCACCCTTACCGAGCGCCCCATAGTGGGCCTGGGGTGCGGGGGCAACATGACTGGGACTCACAGGGCTACTGCCTGCCTTCAGGCAGAGTACCTTCTGGTTGGAGCCATCAAACAATCAATCCCTATCACGTGGTAGACGTGAAGGGGAGGGATGGGAAGCAAAATAAGGCCCTCACTGTGTATCCCAGCCTCACTGCTGGGGGCAGCAGCAGCGTGCGCACTCAGTGGCTAAACCTGAGCTCAGCTTCAGCCTCGCGGCTTCTCAGCTGTGCAGCCCTGCGCCATCCCTTCTCCTCTCTGAGCCCCAGGGATAAGGCACCACCCAGCCAGGTGGCCGTGGTGTGGAGTAACTCCCGTGGCGCCTGCGCACGGCGGGCTTGGAAACCAGGGCTGCCATGATCCTCGCCCCGCCATTCCCTACCTCCTTCCACGGCCAGGCACTTCCAGCTCCCTGCTGCTCCCGCACTTCTGTCCCTCGGTGCCTTGGCTGCCTGTTTGCTCCCTCTTCATTCGGTAAGCTTATTTTTCCTTGATTCAGTTGGTGTTTATTAGTATCGGCCGAGTGCCAGGTCCCGTGCAAAGTGCTGAGGGGGCAGCCGAAAAACAGGCAGAGTTCCTGCCACGCCTAACCCTGCCTACCCCTCACCAAACATGATGCAGGGCACCCTGAGAAGGCCGTGGTTCCGACATTAAGTGCAAGAGGAGGGTGTGGCCGCAGGGGCAGCCTGGCCTGGAAGCCTCAGGAGGGTGCAGCGGGTGGAACAGGAAATGACAGGCTGCACCAGCTCTCACGAGGGCTCCAGGCTTTCCCCAGGCATCAGGGTGGCTGTCTAGGACGTGGGGCCTGTGGTTATGGAAGTGGAGGACAGGCTGAGCTGAAAGGCTCGCGAAGGAGGAGGGCACCAGTCCTGGGACCGTCGTGGGAAGAGGCGGAAGGAATGAGAAAGGACGGCGCGGCAGGGCCCGGGAAGGGGGACGGGCCGGGGAAGACGAGGGGAGGAGAAGGCCAGGCTGCCTAGGGTAGAGGTCCTGTGGACGTCAGAGCACCGGTTCCACAAGAGCTCAGGGCGGCCCCAGCCAGGAGTTCCAGGGGTCTGATAGCTCCGGGCACACAGGGCCTGGCTCCCAGCAGGCACTCGGCCCATGGGGCGTGGTGTGAGTGACTGTGAACGGACAGATGGATCTTCACGTTGGTGATTGCCTCCAACCAAGCCACAGTGGCTTAAGGAGGGAGGGCTCAGCTGGGTTCCAAGACCTTAACTCCGCTCTCCTGAAGCGCCGTGGGTTTAACAGAAGGAGCCTGTGGCCAGTGACTCCCAGTTCTTCCCGAGGACCACTGGGCCGGCCCGTGGTCTGTCGGGGGACCGTGGTGTGTGGCGTCCATGGAGCTGAGAGCAGGTGGCAGGCCTCTTGGTATCAGGGTCATTTCTCCAACCCCAGCCTTCCCAAGATGCCTGCAGATGAGGGCTCAGGTATGGAGAGGCGAGGTGAGATCAGAAGCAACCCGGCCAGGACCTAGGAGGGTCACACATCTGGCTGTTGTCAGCTCCACAGCAGGAACTAGTTTCTCAGAACCCTTTCCTTCCTGATGGGACAGAGTGGAGACGGAGGCGAGGCTGGGAAGGGTCATCTTGGCACAGATGGGGTTACAGTGGGCAGGAAGGACGGCGTCCCGAGGATGCTGCAGACACAGATGTCAGTATAAAGCAAGCAGGTGGGAGGTATGAAACTGGGGTCTCCATGGATGGAGAAGTCAGGTCAGGGTCCTGGGGTATCTGTGCAATTTGTTTATATGCGGGGTATTTATAGAACCCAGATGATTGTTTTATTCCAAAGAATTCTGATGCCTTTGAACTTGACCCTGAGCCTGTTTGTACAATGAGCCAAAGAGAAACTGGACCTGGGCCCAGCACAGCTTCCTGAAATGGGCTGCATCCCAGGTGAGGCCCAAACACGTCCCCACACACCACGTGCAGTCCTCCCCATGAGAGAGCCATTTGTCACACGCTGACCTCTGCTCAGGCTGTGCGTGTGTCCCTTTCCACCCGGGGCACCGGGACCCCTGCGGTGGCCTGGCCTCTATGAGACTTTTCAGTTAATACAGCTGTAAAGTCATTCAGTGCCACAACCGTGAGCAAAACACATGAGATCAAGATAAATCGGTCCCTGTTGCCAGGGACAGGGCGCCATTGCTGCGACCTTAGGCTTCCCCTGCCCCCTCCCCCAGCCTGGCAGAGGGACTGTGAGGAAGGGTGCGGAGGCACCGTGTTTAACTCTTCAGTTACCTTCCTCTCGTGGGGCTGAGACCCAGATTCTCTTCTGGAATTTATCATTGCCCCCTCTCCCTCTGACCCCATTGAAATGGGGTGCTAAGAAGTACACAGCAGTGTTCAGAACTGCAGGGTGTTGGTCCTGCCACTGGAACTCTCTGCGCCTCGCTTTTCCCGTTCCTCCACGTGGGGACAGGCCTGTCAATTGCATGAGACCCCGGATGGCCCCCCCCAACAGGGATGCTGGGCAGCCTGCCTGCCGGGCACCTCCTGCCAGCCTGTGAGTCCCTGGTAAGGGGATGACTCCCCTGCATTTGGTCTGGAGGTCAGTTCTCCAAAATTCAACCCACTAAATGCTGCATGTGTCAAGTTGTAGAGGATGTTTTAGTTTCACCTCTACTCTTGTGATCATTGGAATTTCTCTGTTTTTGAGCATTTATGCCCTGAGTACTCTCTCTGGGTCCAGGGCAAGACACATGTGGAGAGTGTGTTCAGTTTGGCTCAGACTAAATGGGAGCTGTGGGGATGCAGCTGGAAATAGGTGCTCGTGGGCCTTAAACACCAGGCAGAGGTGTTAGTTGGGCTCCCTCCAGAGACAGTGAACAGGGAGGTGGCCTGGAGGCAAGCTGCCTCTTGGTGGAGACATTCCCAGAGAAGAGGCTGCTCTTCTGGCCAATAATGAGGTCCTGACCGGAGCAACCTTGGAGGAGATGAAGAGAAAGGGGTGAACTCAGAGGGATGCAAGGGCGGTTTGGCTATAGTTGTAAAGATGGGGAGAGGTAGATGAGATTTTTGGCTCATTCATCCCTAAAATGGACCGTTCACTCAGCCAGCCTGCAGCCTCTGAGCGTGCCTCGCAGGGCAGGAACTACGTTGTCGGATGCAGCCAGAAGCAATTTGCTGTGGGTCAAGATGTGGAGATTTCCAAACTGACAGATGGCAGTGGAGTCTTTGGAGAGGAAACGGGAGGCATTTTTCTTACCAAGATCTGTCCTTGGACAAAGCATACATTATAGGGTTCTCTCCGAGAGATAATTTAAAGAACCTACCCAAGACAAAAGAGAGAGAGAAATATCCCATAGAGGGAAAAGAGATTTCACACATCCCAATATTTTGGTGCCATGCATCTTGCCCAACACAAGGAAGGTTTCAGCAAAGGCAACTGAGTTGGTTTCTAATGTCACAACTACGACGATCATAACACCCACTCTTCTGAGGTCCCCCCTCCCCAGTCACCTCCCTGCATGGAGACCCTGCCACCCCAGGAGCAGCAGGGGGTCCACCAATCCTGGTGTCAGCAGCAAAGCATGATGGCCGAGCCCTGGAGTAAGGATTGGCCTTGTCAAGCCACGGGGAGGAACGAAGGGCCTCCTCTAGCCCCCACAGTGTAACTGCCAGGACCTAGGTTGGTCTACACGGGGCTTCGTCCACATGTGCAAGCCGGCCCTGCCTAGGGAAGGGCAGTGAGAGAAAGGACCTTCACTTTCAAGGGTTATGGATAAGTGTTTCTTAGAGCGCTCTACAAGTCACATTATTACTGTTATTTGTGGTTATTAATGTAAACTGCGGTTCTCCATGGTGCCACTACTGACATTTGGGACCAGATCATTTTTGTTGTGGGGACTCTCCTTTTTTGTGGTGCTATTTATAGTCTTTATCCTTTTTAAATTAATTTTTATTGGAGTATAGTTGATTTACAATGTTGTGTTAGTTTCTGCTGTGCAGCAAAGTGAATCAGTTATACATACACATATATCTGCTCTTTTTTAGATTATTTTCCCACATAGGTCATTACAGAGTACTGAGTAGAGTTCCTTGTGCTGTACAGTAGGTCCTTATTAGTTATCTATTTTATCCATAGTAGTATGTATATGTCAGTCCCAATCTCCCAATTTATCCCTCTCTCCCCCTTTCCTCCCCGGGAACCATAAGTTCATTTTCTACATCTGTGACTCTATTTCTTTTTTGTAAATAGGTTCATTTGTACCATTTTTTTAGATTCTACATATAAATGATATCATATGATATTTGTCTTTCTCTGTCTGACTTAACTTCACTCGGTCTGGCAATCTCTAGGTCCATCCATGTTGCTTCAAATGGCATTATTTCGTTCTTTTTATGGCTGAGTAATATTCCATTGCATATATGTACCACATCTTTTTGATCCATTCATCTGTCCATGGACATTTTGGTTGCTTCCGTGTCTTGGCTATTGTAAATAGTGCTGCAGTGAACATTGGTGTGCATGTATCCTTTCAAACCATGGTTTTCTCTAGATACATGCCCAGGAGTGGGATTGCTGGATCATATGGTAGCTCTATTTTTAGTTTCTTAAGGAACCTCCATACTGTCTTCCATAGTGGCTGCACCAATTTACATTCCCACCAACAGTGTAGGAGGGTTCCGTTTTTTCCACACCCTCTCCAGCATTTATTGCTTGTAGACGTTGATGATGGCCATTCTGACTGGTGTGAGGCGATATCTCATTGTAGTTTTGATTTGCATTTTTCTAATAATTAGCTATGTTGAACATCTTTTCATGTGCCTCTTGGCCATCTGTATGTCTTCTTTGGAGAAATGTCTACTTAGATCTTCCACCCAGTTTTTGATTGGGTTGTTTGGTTTGTTTTTGTTTTTTTTATATTGAGCTGCATGAGCTGTTAGTATATTTTGGAGAGTAATCCTGTGTCGCTCACATCGTTTGCAAATATTTTCTCCCATTCTGTGAGTTGTCTTTTCATTTTGTTTATGGTTTCCTTTGCTGTGCAAAAGATTTTGAGTTTAATTAGGTCCCATTTGTTTATTTTTGTCTTTATTTCCATTACTCTAGGAGACCACTCGAAAAAGATCTAGCTGCAATTTATGTCAGAGAGCGTTCTGCCTATGTTTTCCTCTAAGAGTTTTATAGTGTCTGGCCTTACATTAGGTCTTTAATCCATTTTGAGTTTATTTTTGTGTATGTTGTTAGAGAATGTTCTAATTTCATTTTTTTACATGTAGCTGTCCAGTTTTCGTGGCACCACTTATTGAAGAGACTGTATTTCCTCCATTATATAGTCTTGCCTCCTTTGTTGTAGATTAATTGACCATAGATACATGGGTTTATTTCTGGGCTTTCTATCCTGTTCCATTGATCTATATTTCTGTTTTTGTGCTAGTACCATACTGTTTTGATGACTGTAGCTTCGTAGTTTAGTCTGAAGTCAGGAGCCTGATTCCTCTAGCTCCCTTTTTGTTCGTTTGTTTGTTGGTTTTGTTTTTTGGGGTTTTTTTCCCCCTCAAGATTGCTTTGGCTATTCAAGCTCTTTTGTGTTTCCATACAAATCATAAAAATTTTTGTTCTAATTCTGTGAAAAAATGCTCTTGGTAATTTGATAGGGATTGCATTGAATCTGTAGATTGCTTTAGGTAGTATAGTCATTTTCACAATATTGATTCTTCCAATCCAAGAACATGATATATCTCTCCATCTGTTTGTGTCATCTTTTACTTCTTTCATCAGTGTCTTATAGTTTTCAGAGGACAGGTCTTTTGTCTCCTTAGGTAGGTTTATTCCAAGGTATTTTATTATTTTTGATGTGATGGTAAATGGGATTGTTTCTTTGATTTCTCTTTCTGATCTTTCATTGTTAGTGTATAGAAATGCAACAGATTTCTGTGTATTAATTTCATAACCTGCAACTTTACCAGATTCATTCATGAGCGCTAGTAGTTTTCTGGTAGCATCTTTAGGATTTTCTATGTACATATATTATCATCTGAAAACAGTGACAGTTTTACTTCTTGTTTTCCAATTTGGATTCCTTTTATTTCTTTTTCTTCTCAGATTGCTGTGACTAGGACTTCCAAAACTATGTTGAAAAAAAATGGTGAGACTGGACATCCTTATCTTGTTCCTCATCTTAGAGGAAATGCTTTCAGTTTTTCACCCTTGAGAATGATGTTTGCTGGGGGTTTGTCATATATGGCCTTTATGATGTTGAGGTGTGTTTTCTATGCCCACTTTCTGGAGAGTTTTTATCATAAATGGATGTTGAGTTTTGTCAAAAATTTTTCTGCATCTACTGAGATGATCATATGGTTTTATTCTTCAGTTTGGTAATGTGGTATATCACATTGATTGATTTATGTATACTGAAGACTCCTTGCATCCCTGGGATAAATTCCACTTGATCATGGTGTATGATCCTTGTAATGTATTGTTGGATTCAATTTGCTAGTATTTTGTTGAGGATTTTTGCGTCTATGTTGATCAGTGATATTGGCCTATAATTTTCTTTTTTTGTCACGTCTTTGTCTGGTTTTGGTATCAGGGTGATGGTGGCCTTGTAGAATGAGCTTGGGAGTGTTCCTTCCTCTGAAAATTCTTGGAATAGTTTGAGAAGGATAGGTGTTAGCTCTTCTCTAAATGTTTGGTAGAATTCACCTGTGAAGCCATCTGGTCCTGAACTTCTGTTTGTTGGAAGTTTTTCAATCACAGTTCCAATTTCAGTACTGGTGATTGGTCTGTTCATATTTTCTATTTCTTCCTGGGCCAGTCTCAGAAGATTGTATCTTTCTAAGAATTTGTTCATTTCTTCTAGGTTGTCCATTTTATTGGCATATAATTGCTTGTAGTAGTCTCTTATGATCCTTTGTATTTCTGTGGTGTCAGTTGTAATTCTCCTTTATCATTTCTAATTTTATTTTATTTATTTATTTATTTATTTATTTATTTATTTATTTATGGCTGCGTTGGGTCTTTGTTGCTGTGTGTGGGCTTTCTCTAGTTGCAGTGAGCTGGGGCTACCCTTCGTTGTGGTACGTGGGCTTCTCATTGTCATGGCTTCTCTTGTTGTGGAGCACGGGCTGTAGGCATGCAGGCTTCAGTAGTTGTGGCACGTGGGCTCAGTCATTGTGGCTTGTGGGCTCTAGAGCTCAGGCTCGGTAGTTGTGGCGCACGGGCTTAGTTGCTCCATGGCATGTGGGGGTCTTCCCGGACCAGGACTTGAACCCGTGTCCCTTGCATTGGCATGCAGATTCTTAACCACTGCACCACCAGGGAAGCCCCATTTCTAATTTTATTGATTTGAGTACTCTCCCTTTTTTTCTTGATGAGTCTGGCTACAGGTTTATCAATTTTGTTTATCTTCTCAAAGAACCAACTTTTAGTTTCATTGATCTTTGCTATTTTTTTTCGTTTCTATTTCATTTATTTCTGCTCTGATCTTTATGATTTCTTTCCTTCTACTAACTTTGGGGGTTTTTATTCTTTTTTCTCTAGTTGCTTTAGGTGTAAGGTTAGGTTGTTTGAGGTTTTTCTTGTTTTTTGAGATAGGATTGTGTTGCTATAAACTTCCCTCTTAGAACTGCTTTTGCTACCTCCCATAGGTTTTGGGTCATCGTGTTTTCATTGTCATTTGTCTCTAGGTATTATTTAATTTCCTCTCTGATTTCTTCAATGATCTCTTGGTTATTTAGTAGCATATTGTTTAGCTGCCATGTGTTTGTGTTTTTTACAGGTGTTTTCCAATAATTGATATCTAATCTCATAGTGTTGTGGTCAGAAAAGTGCTTGATATGATTTCAATTTTCTTAAATTTACCGAGACTTGATTTGTGACCCAAGATGTGATCTATCCTGGAGAGTGTTCCGTGTGCACTTGAGAAGAATGTGTTTTCTGCTGCTTTCAGATGGAATGTCCTATAAATATCAATTAAGTCTATCTAGTCTAATGTGTCATTTAAGGCTTGTGTTTCCTCATTAACTTTCTGTCTGGATGATCTATCTGTTGGTGTAAGTGGAGTGTTAAAGTCCCCCACTGTTATTGTGTTACTGTCGATTTCCCTTTTTATGACTGTTTCTTCTAACTTTAGGTTTTGTTTATTCTTTCTCTAGTTTCTTTAGGTGTAAGGTTAGGCTGTTTACTGGAGATTTTTCTTGTTTCCTGAGGTAAGATTGTATTGTTATAAACTTCCCTCTTGAAACTGCTTTTGCTGTATCCCATAGGTTTTGGATTTTTGTGTCTTCATTGTCATTTGTCTCTAGGTATTTTTTTATTTCCTCTGATTTCGTCAGCAATCCATTGGTTCTTTAGTAACATATTGCTTAGCCTCCATGTGTTTGTGTTTTTTACAGCCTTTTTCCCTGTAATTGATTTCTAATCTCATAGTGTTGTGGTCAGAAAAGATGCTTGAATTTTCTTAAATTTTGTGAGAGAGAGGGCTTTTACTTTCAAGGATTAAGGATCAGTATTTCTTTGAGGGCTGTACAAGTCACATTATTACTGTTAATTGTGGTTATTAATGTAAACCACAGTTCTCCATGGTGCGACTGTTGACATTTTGGACTAGATCATTCTTTGTTGTGGGGACTCCTAAGCGCTTTGTAGTATATTTAGCCGCATCCCTGACCTGCACCCACTAGATGCCAGTAGGAAAACACTCCCTCCCCAAGATGTGACAACTAAAGCCATCTCCAGAAATTACCAAATGTCTCCTGGGGGGCAGAATCACCCCAGGTTGTGCAGCACTAATATACACCAAACAGGCCTTTCCCCGTCTCTCACCATCGGGTGCACTTTCCCACATCTCCACCTACACCCAGGCTCTGCCCACCCTCTGTCATGAAGCGCAGAGTCTCAGCCCTGGCCAGGCCTCCACTTATTCTCTGGGGGCCCTCCACCTTCACCCACTCAGAAGCTTTTCTTCTAGAATCACCTCTTCTCTTTTTTGCATCATGAAGTTCACCCTCTCCATTTGATCATTCCCACAGGTTTGTTTTTTAAGCTGTTGTGTTTGCAAGCCAGGCTTTCCTTGGCCTTCCACCCACCATCGCATTTCTCTGCTCCCCTTCCTGGCAAAACTCTTCTAATGAACTCCTCCTCTGCACCTCCTGTCCTCTCTCAGCCTATTCCAAAGATGACTTCACTCCCCAGTGCTCTAATGAAACACTAGAGGTTCCAAACATTTAGTTCCTGAGTGCCTTCCATGTTGCCAAGCCCATGATCTCAGTCCCAGTATGACTGGAGCTGTTGGCAGCACTGGACACAGGTGACCCCCGCCCTCCCTCCCACTCCTGCCCAGGCTCATTGTGACTTCTCCTCCTCCTCCCACCTCTAAACCAAAGTGGGGACCAGTACTTAGTTCTCAGATGTCTCCCCTCTCTTCACACACTCCCTGGTGATCACACTGGGTCCCATGGGGTTTTTGTTGTTGTTGTTTTGCGGTACACGAGGCTCTCACCGCCACGGCCTCTCCCGCTGCGGAGCACAGGCTCTGGACGCGCAGGCCCAGTGGCCAAGGCTCACGGGCCCAGCTGCTCTGCGACACATGGGATCCTCCCGGACCGGGGCACGAACCCGCGTCCCCTGCATCGGCAGGCGGACTCTCAACCACTGCATTTTGGACTAGATCATTCTTTGTTGTGGGGACTCCTAAGCGCTTTGTAGTATATTTAGCCGCATCCCTGACCTGCACCCACTAGATGCCAGTAGGAAAACACTCCCTCCCCAAGATGTGACAACTAAAGCCATCTCCAGAAATTACCAAATGTCTCCTGGGGGGCAGAATCACCCCAGGTTGTGCAGCACTAATATACACCAAACAGGCCTTTCCCCGTCTCTCACCATCGGGTGCACTTTCCCACATCTCCACCTACACCCAGGCTCTGCCCACCCTCTGTCATGAAGCGCAGAGTCTCAGCCCTGGCCAGGCCTCCACTTATTCTCTGGGGGCCCTCCACCTTCACCCACTCAGAAGCTTTTCTTCTAGAATCACCTCTTCTCTTTTTTGCATCATGAAGTTCACCCTCTCCATTTGATCATTCCCACAGGTTTGTTTTTTAAGCTGTTGTGTTTGCAAGCCAGGCTTTCCTTGGCCTTCCACCCACCATCGCATTTCTCTGCTCCCCTTCCTGGCAAAACTCTTCTAATGAACTCCTCCTCTGCACCTCCTGTCCTCTCTCAGCCTATTCCAAAGATGACTTCACTCCCCAGTGCTCTAATGAAACACTAGAGGTTCCAAACATTTAGTTCCTGAGTGCCTTCCATGTTGCCAAGCCCATGATCTCAGTCCCAGTATGACTGGAGCTGTTGGCAGCACTGGACACAGGTGACCCCCGCCCTCCCTCCCACTCCTGCCCAGGCTCATTGTGACTTCTCCTCCTCCTCCCACCTCTAAACCAAAGTGGGGACCAGTACTTAGTTCTCAGATGTCTCCCCTCTCTTCACACACTCCCTGGTGATCACACTGGGTCCCATGGGGTTTTTGTTGTTGTTGTTTTGCGGTACACGAGGCTCTCACCGCCACGGCCTCTCCCGCTGCGGAGCACAGGCTCTGGACGCGCAGGCCCAGTGGCCAAGGCTCACGGGCCCAGCTGCTCTGCGACACATGGGATCCTCCCGGACCGGGGCACGAACCCACGTCCCCTGCATCGGCAGGCGGACTCTCAACCACTGCGCCACCAGGGAAGCCCGGGTCCCATGGTTTTAAATATCACTTAGCATTGATGAATTCTAAAGCAGTATCCCTGGCATGGACCACGCTCCTGAGCCCCAGACCCAAATAGCCAACTGCCTACCCCTCAATCCACCTACTGTGGGAAAAACATAACGTGGATTTCACCCAAAATATCTGCTGTTTCTTCCTTATCCTTTCAGTAAGTGGAACCAAACCCTACGCAATTTTTCTGGCCAAAGTTCTAATATTCGTGCTTGATCCTTTCCTTTCTCTCGATCCCGCCATTCAGTCAATCAACACATCTGTTGGCCCTGCCTCTAACAGTTGCCCCAGAACAGTCTGGCTCCTAGCTGGTCTCCCTCCTCTGTTGCCCACTCTGTCCACCTACCACGCAACCCCCAGCAGGCTGCCCCAGCACCAGGCACCTCTTTCAGACAGAGCCTTGGTCAGCCCACCTCCTCCCACATTTGCATGCCTCCTAATCCAGTCATGGGGGTTCTCTCCAGTGGTTGCTTTGGGGTGAGCCCATGACACAAATCTGGCTAAGGAAACCTGAGGGGAAGTCGGGGCGTGAGGGTCTCTGGGAGAGGCTTCCTTGTCCCCACAGTTCGTGCTCAAGGGAGAGTCCCTTCTCTCACCCTCCGGTGCAGCGCCTAAAGCTGTGCCACACAGCCACACTCTGAGGGCTGCAGGGCAGGAAGCGGAGGGCCTGCGTGCCATCTTGGGACCACAGGATGAACCTACCAGGGCCTTCTCGCTATGTCGATAATAGCTTTTCCTTACTAGGCAGCGCCATTCCCATTCGGGGTTTTCTGTTAATGCAGCTGAAAACGTCTCAACTGATGCACAAGGTCTTTAAAAGTGTAAATCAGGGCTTCCCTGGTGGCGCAGTGATTGAGAGTCCGCCTGCCGATGCAGGGGACGCGGTTCATGCCCCAGTCCGGGAGGATCCCACATGCCGCGGAGTGGCTAGGCCCGTGAGACATGGCTGCTGAGCCTGTAGGGAGTTTTTTAATTACAGATTCTGTTTCACTTCTAGTGAGCAGTCTGTTCAAATTATCTGTTTACTTTTGATTCAGTTTTGGTGAGCTGTATGTTTCTAGAAACTTGTCCATTTCTTCTAGGTTGTCGAATTTGTTGGCAAATAATTTTCCGTAGTATTTCCTTATGGTTTTTTGTATCTCTGCAGTATCAGTTGCTATGTCTCCTTTTTCATTTCTTATTTTGTTTTTTTGGGTTCTCTCACTTTTCTTCTTGGTGAGCCTGGCCAGAGGTTTGTCAATCTGGTTTATCCTTTCAAAGAACCAGCTCTTGGTTTTATTGTTGTTGTGTTTTTTTGCTGGTTTTTAAATCTCTATTTATTTCCTCTCTGACCTTTATTATCACCTTCCTTCTGCTGACTTTAGGTTTTATTTGTTCTTCTTTTTCTAATTCTTTTAGGTGGTGGGTTAGGTTGTTTATGTGAGATTTTTCTTGTTTCTTAAATAAGGCCTGTATCGCTATGAACTTCGCTCTAAGAACTACTTTTGCTGGATCCCATATATTTTGTATGGTTGTGTTTTCATTGTCATTTGCCTCAAGATATTTTTTAATTTCTTTGATTTCATCGTTGACCCATTGGTTTTTTAGTAGCATGTTATTTATCTCCATGTAATTGTTTTTTCTTGTTTCTTTTTCTGTGGATCATTTCCAGTTTCATGTTGTTGTGGTCAAAAAAGATGCCTGAGATAATTTCTATACTCTTAAATTTGTTGAGGCTTGTTTGGTGCCATAGTATGTGGTCAATCCTAGAGAATGTTCCATGTGCACGTGAAAAGAATGTGTGTTCTGCTGTTTTTGGATGTAATGTCCTGAAAATATCATTAAGTCTAACTGTTCTATTGTTTCATTTACGATCTCTGTTGCCTTATTGATTCTCTGTCTAGCTCTGTCCATTGATGTGAGTGGGGTGTTAAAGTCTCCATCTATTATTGTATTCCTGTCAATTTCTTCCTTTATGTGTGTTAGTATTTGTTTTATGTATTTGGGTGCTCCTGTATTAGGTGCATATATGTTGATGAGTGTAAAATCCTCTTCTTGTATTGATCCTTTTATCATTATAGAGTGTCCTTCTTTATCTTTCTTTATGGCCTCTGTTTTAAAGTCTATTTTGTCTGATATGACTATTACAATGCCCGCTTTCTTGTCATTTCTGTTTGCATGAAATATCTTTGATCCTTTTATCATTATATAGTGTCCTTTATCTTTCTTTATGGCCTTTGTTTTAAAGTTATTTTGTCTGATATGAGTATTGCAACCCCTGCTTTCTTGTCATTTCTGTTTGTGTGAAATATCTTTTTCCATTCCCTCACTTTTAATCTATGTGTGTCCTTTACCCTAAAGTGGGTCTCTTGTAGGCAGCATATTGTAAGCTCTTGTTTTTTTTATACAGTCTGCCACTCTGTGTGTTTTGATTGGAGCATTTAGTCCATTGACATTTAAGGTAATTATTGATAGATATGTATTTATTGCCATTTTAAACCTTGTTTTCCCATTGATTTTATATTTCTTCTTTGTCCTTTTTCTTTTTTGTTTTTCCTTTTGTGGTTTGATGATTTTCTTTTGTATTATAATTACACTCTCTTCTTTTTGGTTTTTGTGAATCTGCTGTATGTTTTTGATATGTGGTTACCCTGTTTTTCAAGTATGTTAACCCCTTGCTATATCTACTTGCCTTAGACTGGTGGTCATATAGGCTCAAACACATTCTAGGGAAAAAAAAAAAACTACATTTTCTTGCTCCCCCACATTTTATGATTTTGATGGCCTCTTTTACATCTTCATGTTCATCCTTTTGCTGTTAATTGTGGTTATTTTCACTTTCACAGAAATTTTTTGATTTTTTTCTTAAGCTGTGTACTGGCTTATTTAAGTGATTTACTTTCCAACTGTGATTTTCTCTTTCCTATAGATTCTTCTTTTCTATTTAGAGAAGACCTTTCAATATTTCCTTTAGGATAAGTTTAATATTGCTGTATTCTTTTAGTTTTTGCTTCTCTGAGAAATTCTTTATCTCTCCTTCTATTCTAAATGATAATCTTACTGGGTAGAGTATCCTAGGTTGCAGGTTTTTCCCTTTCAGGACTTTGAATGTTTTGCCACTCCCTTCTGGCCTGCAGCGTTTCTATAGAGAAATCAGCTGATAGCTTTATGGGGGTTCCCTTGTAATTAAGTCTTTGTTTTTCTCTTGCTGCCTTTAGAATCCTCTCTTTATCTTTAACTTTTGCTATTTTTTATTATAATATGTCTTGGTGTAGGTCTGTTTGTGTATATATTATTTGGGACCCTCTGTGCTTCCTATACCTGCATATCTGTTTCCTTCTTTACGTTTGGGAAGTTTTCAGCCATAATTTCTTTTTTTTTTTTTTTTTTTTTGTGGTATGCGGGCCTCCCTCTGTTGTGGCCTCTCCCGTTGCGGAGCACAGGCTCCGGACACGCAGGCTCAGCGGCCATGGCTCACGGGCCCAGCCGCTCCGCGGCATGTGGGATCCTCCCAGACCGGGGCGCGAACCCGGTTCCCCTGCATCGGCAGGCAGACGCGCAACCACTGCGCCACCAGGGAAGCCCCATAATTTCTTCAAATACATTTTTATACCCTTTTCGCTTTCTCCCCCTTCTGGAATCCCTATTATGTGTAGATTGGTACACTTTATATTATCCCATAGGTCTCACATTGCTTTCTTTTTTGTTTGTTTGTTTTTTTGGCTTTCTGTCTGCTGGCCTGATTGGGTGGTTTCTGTTATTCTGTCTTCCAGGTCACTTATTTGTTCTTCTGCATTATTCATTCTACTATTCATTGCCATTAGCTCAGCTTTCATCTCTGAAAATGAGTTTTCTAATTTTTCTTGATTCCTCTTTATAGTTTCTAGTTCCTTTTTACAGTATTCTGCATTTCTGTGAATAGCCTTTCTTAATTCCTTTACTATTTTCATTATCTCCTTTTTGAAATCAGTGTCTATTAGACTGAAGAAGGTCTGTTTCATTATTTGTTCCTTCAGAGAAATTCTCTTGGTCTTTTAACTGGGAGTGGTTCCTCTGCTTCTTTATTTTACTTATATTTGTCTTACTCTGTGAGTTTAGGAGAAACAATTGTCTACTGTGGTCTTGGAGGACTATTTATATGTGAGGGTGCCCCTGTGTAGCTTGTGTGGGTTTAATATATTTGGTGCGAGGGCTGTTTTTAGTATGGATGCCTGTCGCCTCTTTCCTCAGGAAGTGCTGGTCATTATCCCCTTGATAGGGAGTGTACAGATGTGGCAGCTGGTTCCCAGTCCTGGGGTTCTCAACAGCAGTGGCGGCTCAGGTGTGTCCCCAGAGCACATGATGGAAGTAGATGTGGCTCCTAACCACTCCTGGAGTCTGCGAGGGCAGTGGCAGAGGCTCATGACCACTCCTGGTGTTTGAATGAGCAGCAATGATGGTTCACAACTGCCCCTGGAGCCTGTGCAAGCAGTGTCTTGCCCTCTGCAAGTGTGCACAAAAGGAAAAGGGCTACAATCTGGGTCCCACCTCTCCCCTTGGGCACCCCCCAGACAATGGCGACTGGCCTCTAAGGCAGCCCAGACTTCCTCTGCATACACCCTCAGTTGCCGTCACATAGGATTCCAGCCACCCCAGGCTGTTTCCACACAGCCAACCTCAGTCCTCTCCTGGTTCTGATCTCTGAAGCCCGAGTTCCAGCCTCCAGACCCTGCCCTCATGGGCGGTTGCATCTCTTAGGCTGGAGAGTGCAGGGCAGCGGCACTGACCATCTGTGTAGTTCTCCCTCTGCTCTGGCTGCCACAGACTGGCTTCTGCGTTCTCCTCTGAGGCTCTGAAGCTCCCCTTCTGTCCCAGCCAATCTCCCTGCCAGATGAGGGGGCTTCCCAGGGTGCAGGAACCTTTCCTCTTCCACAGCTCCCTCCCAGGGATGCAGGTCCCGTCCCTATTCCTTTCTCGCTTTCCTTTTTTTTCTCTCTTTTCCTACCGGTTACATGGAAATATTTTTGCCCTTTCAGCAGTCTGAGGTCTTCTGCCGGCGTTCAGTAGATATTCTGTGAGAATCGTTCCAAATGTACATGTATTTTTGATGTATTTGTGGGAGAAGTTGAGCTTCATGTCCTACTACTCCACCATCTTGATCCTGAATGTCTCCACTTGCATCTTGATAGGGCTCCCATGATATTCTCTCCTGGCATCTTGTTCCTTCTACCTATAGAGCATATTATACTGTGTAATTTATTTACAGATTCTCTCCCATCCCACCCTTAGATGCCCCCTCCCTTGGGCACAGAGTTTGAACACTAATAGTGAAAGCAGTAGTAATAGCTATGGGATAAGGGAATGAGATCCCTGGACAGATGTTCTGGGGATTGGAACAGAAGTTAGATCTCCTCTTGTCAGAGGATTCTCAGAGGCTTCCTGACCTGAATGCCTTGCCCTCCCAACGGTCCCTTCCACATCTCATTACAATTTCTTCAGTGGAAGTAAATTAACTTATATTTCTTCCTCTTAGTGGGGGGGGGGCGGTGTTATGTATTAGGTAATCAACACCAGGTGCTATAGAAATCCTAAAATCTCAGCAGCATAATGCAGTAAAGACTGACTTCTCACCCTCATCAGGTCTGATAGGGTCAGGCAGCTCTCCTCAAGCAGCAACTAGGAGACTACTTTGTTCTTTGTTCTCACAAAATGCTTCGCCATACAGTCTCCATGGAAGGAAACGAGAGCGTGGATGATAACTGCATTAGTTACGGTTCTCCAGAGTACCAGAACCAGTAGGATGGATGGATGGATGGATGGATGGATGGATGGATGGATGGATGAGGGATGGATGGATGGATGGATGGATGGAGAGTTATTTATTTTTAGGAATCGGCTCACATGATTATAGAGGCTGAGAAGTCCCAAGATCTGCAGTTAGTAAGCAGGAGGCCTAGGAGAGCCAGTGGTGTAAGTTCCAGTCTGAAAGCCAGCAACCTCAAGACCTAGGAAGAGATGTTGTCTTGGTTCAAGTCTGAAGAGAAGAAAAGACCTATGTCCCCTCTTGAAGGCAGTCAGGGAAAAGAAACTCTCTCTTACTCAGACTTTTTGTCTTATTCAGGTCTTCAGTTGACTGGATGAGGCCCATGGACATTAGGGAGGGCAATCTGCTTTACTCAGTCTACTGATTCAAATGTTCATCTCATCCAGAAACAGTCTCATAGATACACCAGAATAATGTTTAACCAACTCTCTGTGCACCCCATGGCCCAGTCAAGTTGATATATAAAATTAACCACTGCCCTAATCACTCACTTGCTTAAAACTACTTATTAAGCCTTTTTGTGTGCTAGGAATTGTATTAGGTGCTGGGATACAAAAGAAAGAAAAGACATATGGTCTCTGTCTTCATGCAGCTTATAAGGGTATCTGTTTACCTCAGAGAGTAGAACTTTATAACTGAACTGCAAAAATGGTTGAAGCAACCCCAAACAACATAAGTCAACTGAGAAAGGAAATTACCCCCAGATCTGGAGGTAATTTTTTTTTTTTTTTTTTTGCCATGCCACTCGGCTTGTGGGGTCCTAGTTCCCCACCTAGGGCTAAAACCTGGGCCCTTGGCAGTGAAAGCATGGAATCCTAACCACTGGAGCTCCAGGGAATTCCCTGGAGGTAATTAACTAGTACGTTTATTACCATCCCCCAAATGAAGCAAGCAAGAGGGAATATGACAGTGGCACAAAAATTAAATCTGATTATGCATAAAGAAACAGGAAATTTTGGATGAGAGCAAGTCTGGCTGGTCCAGAGCCACCTGTCCAGGCCGGACACACCCCAGTGTTCAAAACATGCGTGTCAAGATGAAAGGCCCCAAGACCACCTGTTCCCAGCCTCCCACCCACACAGTCTCGGCAGATGTTTGAAGGGGGCCCAGAGAGGCAGGCTCTGGTGGAGGGGAACAGGGGAGGCACGAAGCACCCCCATCACCTCCTCATGGGGCGAGCCAAAGCAGCCCCACCCTGTAAATGCCAGGGGAAGCCATCAGGCCCAGGGGATGTTAGATGTTGCCTGTCCCCTACTTGGTCAGGTGACCTTAGGCATGCACACTCTACCCTGGTTTCTGTTCCAGTCACCAATTTCACAGTGTAGCCCTGGTCACAGGAACAAGACCAGATTAATAGAGTCTGTCACACAGGGCCACACCCCCTTTGGCAACTCCCAGGCCACCCGGGGAGGGGGTGTTCCCCAGGGCACGGGGGAAACACATTACTGCACTGCGGGAGAAGAACAGTGCGAAAAGAGGCCACCACTGCAGAGAGCTCTCTAAGCGCCTGGCCTGCGGTGTCTCTCCAGGTCTCCCTCATTTCCAGCCGGGCCCTGAGCCCAGGTTTGCCCTGAGCCTAGCTCAGTCAACACAGGGATGTGGGGGCCGGTAGACTGAGGTTTGAACAGAGTCTTTCCACCAAGAGCATCATTTGAAAAATGGCAAATGTCCCGGTAGGAATGTGTTCCATTAGTGCATTTCTAGCATAAGAAAACGAACGCCAACTTGACAGGAATTTAAGAAATTTAATTTCTATTGCTGTGAAGCACCAGAAGCCTGCTTGAGAGGGTGCTGATGGGTTTATGAGTGTCTCATCGAGTTCAAGTCAGTGTGAGAAATAGCGCCTGAGATTAAGGGAAAGCTGTAATAGGAACTAAAACCCAGTTCTCCCACAATTCAAGTTTTATGGCCTCCTGCTTCTAGGGAGGGTGCTTGTTCGCTTGCTCATGGTGAGCCCATTAATCCCCCATGCTGCCCCTTCTCTCCAAGCTCCAAGGAGCAGGGAGAGCGCATGTATGGGGAGGAGAGTGAGGGCTGTGTCTGGAAAACCAAGGGTGTTCCCACTGTGGTTTGAAGGGCCTAGAGAGCCAGGGAGGTGTCTCCCTGGACTGGACCTGAAGCCCACCTGCCCTGTGCCAGGCACTGTACTAGATACGGGAGGGCCAAACAGCCCTGCTGGGACCCCCTGCCGACGTGCAGCCTGGTGAGTGTGATCTCGGGTGGCCTTGGCCTGCAGCGGCTCAAAGCAGGATCTCAGTTCCCCGACTAGAGACTGAAGCCAGGCCGCGGCAGCGAAAACACCAAATCCTAGCCACTAGACCACCAGGGCCAGTGGTTAGTGACAAGGTCAGCTTTGGAGAAAGGAATTTCAACAAAGAGATGGAAAGTAGTGAAACAAGTAAAGAGTTTATTAGGAGGAAAAAAGTATGTGTGGATAGACTCACACAGGTGGGCTCAGAGAAAGAGTTGCACCTTTGGGGTAGTTTAAATCACTTATATGGGGACAGTTCTTCTGGGTTTCCTCTGGCCCATCATCTTGCTTTGCCTGGCTCTGAGTCCATATTTGGTCTGACTCAGGGCCCTCCCCTCTGTGGGTGTGCATCTCTTAGCCAAGATGGATTCCAGCGCAAGGGTTTCTGAGAAGTTGACAGAACATATTATGGTCTGGCGCCCCTTCCCTTCTCTGATCTCTGAGGAACCTTTCTGTGCATGTGTAGTTTGGGCAATCTCCTTGACCTCAAGAATGAGAAATATGTAGTCTCTTTATTTTTCATCCAAGCAGGACTCAGCTCCTCCTTGCTCCTGCCATTATCTTTATCTTGGAGTATCTGTCCATAGGGGATAGATTCCAGCTGCTCAGCCTGGGGCCCATCTATCTCCTGCCTCAGGTGAAGCAGGAAGGTCTCTCTTGCACTGAGCAACCCACGCTGACCTTGACAATCATGGAAATGCTACCTGAGCCTCTTCATCCCAGCAGGAATAAAGAAAAGCTGACTGATGTCTGAAGGCCTGGCCCATAGGGAGAGAGATGTCCCAAGCTGTGAGGAACCCCCATCTCCCTTGCCCTCCTTGAATTGCCTACACACCAGGCAGCCTTCCAGTGCTGGTTCTTATAGTGAGGACATCGTCTCTTTGTGTCCACCTCTGCCTAGCAGTGCCAGACAAGCTCCCCACACTGGTCCTCCCTTTCCAGGGACACCAGCCTCTTTCTACAGATGCATTGTCACCCCAGACCTGACAGGAGCCCCCAGCCCAGCCCTCTGCCACTGCCCCCACCATCCTCTGGGCACAAGGCATATCTTGTTGCTTGGTCCCCCAGAAACCTAGGGACACTTCCCACAGAGTGGCCCATGGGACCACAGATGGTCAACACCATGGGAGCAGCAGAGCCACAGCCAAGAGCTGGAAGGATCCCTTGTTGGCCCTTCTGCAGTCTGCTCCCTGGAGGGCTGCAGTGTGGCTTCTCCACCTCCCTCTCCCGTGACACTGGGCCCCACCAGAGCAAGAGTCCAAGTGCAGACATATCTGAGTCCCCTGCTCTACAGACATGCCTGGGCAGGGGTGGGGTTCAGCCCACAGTAGAAGTTCAGTCAATGTGTTCACCGAACACATAAGAAGGCCATCTACACAAATCCCAGACTGCCTGGCCCTCCTCCTGTCCCCATCACCATGGGAGGCTCGAGAGGACTGTGGGGTCCCCTCAGCTCTGCCACACCACCACCACAAAGCCCTTCCAGATCACTCTCCAGGTGGGGGGCAGATGGTGGTAACTGAAATCAGGTTTCCTTCTGCTGACTCTCATTGTCTTCACAACATGGCTTCAGCCACAGTCCCATCATCATCTTGCACCACGTAGAGGCTTCCAGACGGGGCTTTGAAGGAATGGAGGGGACCGAAGGGGCCCTCTCTGCGTCTCTGTGGGGGTCATAGGGTGTTGATCTGCCTAGCACACCCTTTCTGTCGTGACATCTGACCCCACCCCCAACCACCCAGCACCCGGCCCAGAGGTGACCACATGGCCCAGGCCTGTGGGTCGATCAGTACTGCGACTGCAGAGTACTCCATCCACCTGGCCTGGTTGATTGCTTCAGGGGAGAATGCAGGAGATGAGTCTGGGCAATTAGATTCCCCCCATGCTTTTTGGCAGGGCTCTCAAGAAGGATTTGGGCCCTTTCTCCGGGATCCCATGTACAGGAACAATGTGAGGGCGGGGCCACCCCTGGACATCTTGCAGCCTCACAGAGAGTGCCATGGTTGAGGGCCCTGGATGCTTGCAGCCTCCTCCACCCCCTTAGATTTCCCAATTACAGGCATTAAGATCATCCCCATTCTTGTTTTTTCTTTTTTTTTTTCCTAGGCTAGTTGAGCATTTCTGAGAGTTTCTGTTACTGAAGGCTGAAAAGATCATGATAAGTTCACCAGGATGATTTCTTTCAATCTTCACCCAATGTCTGTCCAAGTGTCTCCTTACGTGAAGACTTCAGAGTCCCGGAAACATCCCATGAGGTCATCCTGGAGATGGGGACCAAGAGTGTGAGAGTCTCAGAATAGACAAGTAGAAGGTGCCAAGTAGGCACAAGCTTAGGCCCCAAACCACAATGGGATGGGGACCAGTGGGTACCATGTTGAGTCACCTGGGAGGAGAATGTGGGGCAAGGTCAGGGACTGTTCTCAATTCACGGTGAATCTGTGGGTGATGGGGAGCAACTAGTAGCTTTTGAGCAGGGCTGTGATATATCTTGTACTCCAAGTGTTGACCAGGACACTCACGGGCAGAAGGGGCAAACTGGAGGGGTGACCACACAGGAGGCTGTTGAGGACCTGGATGGAGAGGGGATATCAGCCCCTGTGGGCTTGGCAACTGTTCACGCTGCCACTTGAGGCATCACTTGTACCATCACGGCAAGTGGGCAAGGAACAGAGGCAGGTGGCGTTGAGGGAAGCAGCAGCCGGGCAGCTCCCGGCAGGACCGGGGAGAGTGAGCAGGGACGTCTGCTCAGAACCGTGCGCTCCGAGTCCTAGAGCCTGAAAGCCAGCCGGGCCCCCAGAGCCCTCCTAGCCCAATCCCTCATTATATGGATGTCTAAACTGGGGCCCAGGGACAGGAAGGGACCTGCCTGAGGCCACTCAGGTGTCACCAGCAGAGCCAGGCCTGGAGGCCAGGCGTCCAGAGCCATAGCCAGGCACCTGTCCAGTTCGCTCAAGCCCCAGGCCGTGATGCTGCGTCATCTTTCCCTCACTGGGAAATCACCCTGGGAGATGGGGCCTGCCGGGGAAGACGTGTTGAACAGTAACTAACCAAGAGTGAGGAGCAGTTCATTTGCCATAAATATCTCCAGAATTTTAAAAGGATCTGGGGAATATTGACATGGGCTAAATCTAATAAAACATTCATTTAATTAAACTTTAAATGACCCAGATATTTGCTGTTTGGTTAATATTTGTGTAGCTGACAGGAGCAGAATTATGATGGTTTTGTCAGTATTCGTGCATTCTAATTTTGCATGCGTCTTTCCCGTGAAAATCACACATCTTCAGACATACAAATGCTCGAGGGTGCACTCAGGAAAGATGCGGGAACCAGCTCTCCCAGCGGCGGATGGCGAGCCACACAGGCTTCCCACTCGGGTTGGTTGGTTGGTTGGTTTTTAGCCCTGTGCTATAGGCTCCTCCAGCCATTTTTCTACAACTGTTTAAAATGCAAGACTTTGGGGCCACATGGAGGAAGGGGCTCCTATATTGCACGTAATCTTACATTCCCATGCTCCTGGACTGGTAATTAAGGCCCCCGGGACCCCACCGACCACACTGCCTCCCCTCCCCACCTGCACCCACATTCTCCCTTTCCATCTCCCCATTCCCGCCACACCCCAATCTTTTAAGGCAGTGGCTCTCAGGCCTCAGGTACCACAGAAGCCCCTGGATGCTTGTTAAAACCTGATGCCCATCCTGCCACCAGACAGTCTGTACCAGCCTGGGCTTGAGGGGCAGGAGTTTCATTTTGATCAGTTGCCTCAGAGATGAGATGCAGGTGGCGGGAGGGACCATACCTGGAGAAGCAGAGTTCTGGAGCCCAGGGGAGGTCCTGCTTCCTCTGAGGGCCCCTCCCTGACTTCCCAGTTGGCCTTTTACTTTTACTCTCACTGGTGCTCATACGTGCAAAGAAAACATAGGTTCCTTTTGTAACATAACTGACCGCTTCACACACCCCACCCACCAGCCACTGGGAGAAAAATGTCCCTAAATGTTCAGTCCATTATTGTAAAGCTTAGTCCGAGCTGATCATTTTAACAGTCCACGTAAGTAATGCCCTAGCTAATAAAAATGCTTTGTGTCTCCAATTCCCAGCAGCTCCCCAAGCTGGTTTCTGAGTGTAGAGGGAAGAGTGCGGCTGTCTACTGCCTCCTCTGGTCCCCACTGCGAGGACCCCTGGTCGCGCTGCCCACGGGCACCTGCGGCAGAGGTCAGCCCTGCTGTGCTCTTGGTCTGGACACTCTCAGCCTAGTGGAGTCCAGAGTCTCCACTGGCATGATGCACCCTCGAGGTCTGGAGGCCGTTCCGTCAGGCCCAGGTCTGAGAGTCCGATGCAGTCCTCTGGTACAGAGGCCCAGAGCACACCCTGACCCAGCCAGGAACCTCTGGGCCCCTCCATGCCTCGAGGGACCGAGGGGGCTCTGGCAGATGGGCGCAGGCCCTGGCTCTCTGCCACATCTTTGTGGTCGCCTGAGGTGGTGGGGTGCAGGCCGCTTGAGGGAGGGTTCAGCCTCCTCCTAGAGCCCCCCGTGGTTCCCCTCACCCGCACACCAACAGGCATGCTCTCTGCCCTTCCCACTGTCTCCCTCCTTATTCCCACACACCCGGGACGAAGGGGGCCTTCCACACCCCCTCCCACTTCCAATGAGCACGGAGCCTCGTGGCTCTTCTGAGGAGAAAGAGTTGTCTCCTCTGCACTTGGGCACAGTGGGAGCTAAACTATTTTAGCAAATTCTTCTCTCCCTCTCTCTACCCCTCTGAATCTCCAGAGCCTGGGTCTTGCTACAGAGGGTTAGCGGCTTCTCTGCCCTGAGCAATAAGCCTCATGACTCAGAGGTGGGAGGGAAGCAAGCAGAACATGATTTAAGAGGGAACTTGAAATGCATCACTTTAATGTTTGTAAAATATTACGCCGGTTGCGCCTGCATCAGTCACTCAGTGCTTATCTTTCTTCATGTGGCTCCTTCAGCAGGAGTCACATTTTTCCTGTGTGTGATTGTCCCCTCTCCACTGGCCTGTTGGCTTTTTTTTCCTTCTTTATTTCCATTTTCTCCATTTTTCATCCATCCATCCATCCAACAAGCACTGATTAAGCACCTAGTGTATATCTTGTTCCTCTTTGTGGGCCCAGGGCCAGGCCACTGAATGTTTGCAGAGGGGAAAGGGCTTTGGGGCTCAGGATCAGACCTTAGTGCACCTGCTTTCACTGCACCTGCTTTGCGGTGCATGGCACCTACAGCTGTTTTTGCTCCCCTTCCCCTCCTCCTTTCCCACACACACTGGCAAGAGGGTGTGAGCACAGGTGTGCTGCCTGGTCCCAGCTCAAAAGTGTCCCGCTGAGTCACAGAGCTCAGGTCCCAAACTCTGTGCCTTGCTCCACACCTGTCAGGCTCCCAGGTCCCAGCGTCTTTGCTGACGTCCCAGAGTAACACAGGTCCCCAGAGCCAGCCCCCTCCCTCCACTCATGCTGCCTCTGGCTGCCTCCCCAAGCTCCCCAAGTAGATTTGGGGGCAGAACTGTGGAGGGGTAGTCCAGTCAGTGAGCTAGTGACGCCCCCTCCAAGCCTCATCCCATTTTGGCATTTGAATATCCTGAGTTTGATTTTTTTTCTTTAATCCTGAGAATTTCAAAAGGCCTGTGATTGCAGGGAGATATTTTAGACCCTTCCTCTTTGCCTGACGGATGATCAGTCTTAATGCCAGTTATCAAGTATAAAATGGCAAGGATTAATCATTGGTACAGCCCAAAGTACACTTCAAAAAATTAAAGGCTACAGTGCACGGTGGCTGAGCAGAAATCCAAATCCAAGTTCAGAGAATCCTTAGACAGAAACAAACCTTCAAAGGTCAGCCAGTTCATTCCCCAGACTTCAGACAGTGCGACCTTTAATTTGCCCCCAGGTGGGTGAGAAACCTGTCGGCCCAGCCAGCAGACCTTGACAGCACTTGGCAAGGCCCCGACTCCAGGGGGCCTGGAGAGCACAGGGCAGGGCCAGCACACCTGGCTCCCTGGTTTCCCAGGGGCAGCCCACACTCTTAGCTTGACTCACAGATCCACAGCCCAGATGCTTCCCCTACGCTAGCTGTGGTTCCCGACCTGATTTGCCACAAACAGCCCTTTGAGCATTTAACATAAGTTGTGGCCCCTCTCCCAGGAGGTGTGTCCATCTGTACATTTAGTCAGCACATTGTGGACAATGTTCCTGCTCCCGGAATTTGCCCGAGGCCCCTGACCTGCAGTAGATCCCTGTGGCTGTATCCCTTCAAGTATAGACTCCATCCCCTGGGCCTACAGCTGACGGCTTCTCCTTTCCCTGCAGAGGTGGTACAGCTCAGCCTCGCCCCTGAGGAGAGGGTCAGTGTGGCCACAGTGACCGTGGGCCTGAGCACAGTGCTGACCTGCGCTGTCCACGGAGACCTGCGGCCACCCATCGTCTGGAAGCGCAACGGGCTGGCCCTGAACTTCCTGGATTTGGAAGACATCAATGTAAGTCACCTGGCTCTGACTCTGAGCTCAGACGCATCTCCCAGGGAAGCCAACTGTGCAAGATGCCGAGATGCCATGTGGTAGCTGCAGGGCCAGAGGGCTTTCTTTTCACATCCCACGTTGGTGCCATTCAGCCTGTTGTCTGGTGTCTGGAGGTATTAGTCCCACCTCGTACAGAGAATAGGATGGATGGTGGCTGCAAGCTGCTAGCCAGCCCCAGAATAAGGTGAACAGGGGAGGTGCGGTGGGCAGGGCAGGAGGTTCCTGGGCAGGGGAGAGCATCTGGCTGGGTGCCCCCCAGGAGAGACTCTGGACCCTGAAGCTGGGGAGGATACAGACAGCTGGACGCCGAGGAGGGGGTATTCCCTGCGGAGGGCAGAGGTGAGCCTCTGGGCTGGGTTGGCTGGAGGGCAGGGGCAGCAGGGTGGTGAAAGGAAATAAGATCAGGCCAGAGGGGCCTGCCCAGGAGCCTTGTTTGCTGGGAGAGGGAGTATGGATGTGATGAGTTGAGCAGAAGAAGAGAGCTCCAGAGCTCTCACAGCCTAATGTGAGCAACGGGGGTCTCCTGGGTTCTGAGGGCCCAGGCACCCCGCACTGGGGTCCCAGCATCACCCCACTCTGCCTTTATGACTGGACAGTTTCTTAAACTGATCCTCAGTAAATTAATCTATTAGAAGAGCAACATTATCGGTGCCTCCCTTCTACTGGACTTGAGGAATAAAGGGATTGAGTCAAGAATATGCACTGGCCCTGGTTTGGCACAGGATAAGGTGGCTTCCTGGGAGTTCATGTGAGAAGATGGAGTGATGTCACCCACACAGGGCACTGCCAGGATGGCTGACAGGTCTTGAGCTACTGTGACAGGAATACAAGTTTCAGGCAGAAAAGGGGCAGCCCTGGTCTCCTTGGCTCAAGACAGGCCAACACAGAATGGGTGCTTGGCCCCAAGAAGGAAGACCTGTGGGATGAGTGGTCAGTTCCTGTAGCCGCTGTGAGGTGGTGAGGGAGGTGCTGGGGCAGAGCGAGCCGGCCTGGGCCGTGTGACCCATGAGATGGACTAGCACAAAGGGCAAGGGACCAAAAAGAGACCAATTGGTTTGCTTAGATGCAACACCATTCCAGCCATCAGCCCTGCCCTGCGATGGAGTGAGCATCACAGGAGGCAGTGAGCTCCCCATCCCTAGAGGCATACAAGCTCAAGCAGGATCATGGTAAACAATGCTGCTAGCCACAAGAGGGCAGCTAAACCCCATGACCTTGAAGATCCCTTCTCTGCTTTGTGGGGAGAGCGGTCCAGCGTTTAATCCTGCAGGAACCACAAAGTTGGAACTCTGCTACTCTCTAGGCCCCTTTGGATGTGCCCTGGAGAACATGGGGGAAGCAGGTGGGAAGAGGGGGTCACTCTAGAGTCCCCCCTGGGCAGAGCTGGGCAGAAGTGCCCTTCCCCCACCTTTGTCACACCAGGCAGGATGGTTTCCTTGCAATTTCCCCACTATAGTGAGCATAGCCTATATCCCACCCATCTCTGAATGTCAGTACCAGCACAAGCCTGGTGGCTGCTTGATGGCTGCTGGGTGGGCAGAGTTCTTCATCTTCGGAGCCTAAGGTGCCCAGGGCTTGTCTGCGATCTTAGCAAGGGAAGGCACTGTCCTGTTTCTAAAGACTACGGTATATGTGTGTGTGTGCATGTGCACGTGTGTGTGCTGAGGTGCACATTTGTGTGTGCATCTCTCTCAAGGTGGGTTGTCAGCTTTTAACCATGTTTGGCCAGTAGTGATTAATTCAGAACTAGGTCAGGTCCTCCTGTGTCTGTCTGAACATCCATGTGCATTGCTTGATGCTCTATTTAAAGACATTAGAAATAAAGGCAGAGGCAGCACTCCTCTTAATGCACTTGGCAACGGTTAATTAAATTACTCTGAGTGTCTTTCCCCTCCCTCGGAACACGCCTCCAGCACCAGCTCAATTGAATTTCTACTTTTCACGGTGAGGTTAGCAATTTGGGTAATTGTGGGTACAACTGGAGATTAATGGCCTCTTGTTACCTCCCAGGAAACACTTGCTGCTCTGGGCAAGTCAGCAGCCCACAAGCAGGCAGGGGCCTGTGCTTCTCAGAAACCCCAGCGTGAGGGTGCAGGGCAGCGCCAGCCCCGCAGGGGTCCTTGCCCGATGCATGCAAGCACACACACAACACAACACAACACACTCACACAACACGCTCACGCACACACACACACACACACACACACACACACACACACACACACACACACCTGCCCCAGCGTGAGGGTGCAGGGCAGCGCCAGCCCCGCAGGGGTCCTTGCCCGATGCATGCAAGCACACACACAACACAACACAACACACTCACACAACACGCTCACACACACACACACACACACACACACACACACACACACACCTGCCTTTAAGAGGGGAGGGACGCAGCACAGCCTGCTCATGAAGGGCCAGGCTCTGGGGTCAAAAGGACCTGGGTTTAAGTCTCAGCTCTGCCACTTACTAGTTGAGTGACCTTGGAAATGGCACTTGACTTCTCTAGGCCTCAGTTTCCTCCTCTGTGGAAAAGGGATAAATAATAGATCCTGCCTCATAGGGTTATAATGAGGATTAAGAGACACATGAAATTCTTAGCATATAATGTTCCATGCTAACTATTATCACTCTCATTTTCATAATATTACTAATTATTATTATTATTACTGGTCCCACCAGACAACACTCTCAACCTCTTGCAGCCTGAGTCCCCAAACAGCGGCCAGCGCAGTCTGGTGAGGCTCCCCATCAGGCAGATGTGACCCTGGGGTGCCCCGGCTGCCTGTAGTCGCCTTGATTCAGGTCAGCCTTGATTCATCCGGAGGGAGACACTGACCAGCCACCTCCGACAAGTCCAGGGCCGCCACCTTTTCTGAGCCTGCGGGGAAACAGGGATGAGGCTGTCCTCCTCGCGTGGGCATTTTCAGGCTGAGCGTGTCCGAGGACAGTGAGGAGAGCAGCCCCAGGAGGACATCAGGCTGGAGATGGGTAGAGCTGGGTCATCAGGATTCACAGGGCATTTCTGAAGCAAGATTGGTCAAGGGAGAAAAGCCCAGGGGGGGCTACCCTGGTCGAGCAAAGATCGGGGATCGAGGGGTTTGTAGAGCCCCCCAGCCTGTGGCATCTCAGCGCCCTCCCCCGCCTGCCACAGTCAGAGATGAAACACGATCACAGGACTTGTAATGAGCGACTGGCTCTGAAATGCTGCACAAACAGGGGAAGCTGATCAGCTTACAAAACCCAAGGCGGGCAGATTAGAGAGCACCGAGAGGTGTGGGCCTTCTTTCTTTGTCATTTGTGTGAGACATCTTGATTGGCAACAAAATATTAATCACTTTTTCACTACTCTCTTAATGAGAGGCTTTCATGGGCAACAAAATATTAATTTGTCTTGTCTTATCTGTTAAGAATTCTGTTAATGAATTCAGTCACAGAGCTATTACAGAATGCCATGCTAATGACACATGTAATTAAACTTTTCTGACTTGCAAACATCAAGGATGCCTCAAGCATCAGACTAATATTTGATCAGAAAGTAAATGTACCCTTCTAGCCTGGAGCCAAGCAAGAAGGAGCCACTTGGATTCCCCAGTGAGCAATGTCGCTATCAGGAGCAGTCAGGAGTCACCAACGTGCACACGGCCGTCCAGATGGCCTACGTGGGGAGCCATCCTCTGGATTCACTTAATAAGTGCCTGCGAGTGACAAGCCCTGTGCCAGAGGGTAGAGCAAAGACATTCTCCCCGGCCTCGAGGGGGCAAAGTAGCATAGACCTGTTGTGCCCCGCCCCCGGGATGCCTGAGCCCCCCTCTGCAGGATGCCTCAGCCTCACTGCAGCACAGGCCATGAGGGGCCCTGCCTCAGCCCCACCCGGGAAAACAAACCCCCCAAGCAGAGGGCAGCACTAGGTACCAGGAGTGCAAAGGCCCCCAAGACAGGTGCTCCCCAGGAGGGGCGGGAATTCTGCCTCACCTCCCCGCAGCGGGTCTCTGGATTATGATACCTCCTTCTGTTTGCGTGATAAGAAATCAATAGTTTCTGCTCATGCACGTTCCCCAGAGCTCACAAAGGGCGGCCTGTAATTTGTTTACTTCCTGGCCAGCTGCTGGGCTCTTTACAGAGGCAGTGGTGGGTCTGGCGGCTTCAGACCTGGCCCTGTGGCCCCCACCTCAGCCCTCAAGGACCCACGGCCACTGCTCCAGCTCAGAAGCTGAGGGCAGGGGACAAGCACAGCAGCCCCCTGAGCACCACCTGCCCTGATCTTGGGCCAGGCTGCCGGCCAGGAGAGCACCTATGCCGGCGTGCCTGGGCGAGCCCGCACCCCGCAGGCCATGCACTGTGCACCTGTGGTCAGCATGCCCAGCCTAGGGCCCTGCTCTGCTCAGACAGCCCTGTGCCACGTGGAGGAGGGCAGCCCTTCACTCTAGAGGGCCACAGCCAGAGTCCGTGGGGGAAGTTTACCCTCAGGAAGGACTCTGCCTTAGGAGGCAGGGAGATGCCTCTCACCACCGGTACCCAAGCGGAAAGGGGACCAGCCAGGTGCCCCCTGAGGGCTCTCTGGGCTCTGGGGTCATACAGTGCTGTGATAAGGAAATTGTGTGGGAAGCAGGGACGTGTGGCGCATGAGAGCCCTGCACAGGAGCCAGGAACCTTGCTTTTTCACCTGGACCGCAGAGCCTCCATCTTTCCTGTCTCCCGAGGCCTGTCCCCTGAGACAGGCATCGGGCCTGGGGTGGGGGCCCATCTCTGAGACAGATCCATACACTTCTCGCCCTACCCTGGCCTCCACACTAGGTGTCCTTGAGGTGAGGGGGAGGCTGCCTCACTTTCTGCAGAAGTGGAGCCCATCCCAGGCTGCAGCGCCCTGCTCAGACCACACGGTAGCTACTCAGGAAGTAAAGTGACCATCCCCAAACCCAGTCTTCACGCCCTGCCCCAACAATGTCACCTGCCCTCCCCTCGTAACTGTCTTCCTCACTGTCCCTTATATCCCCAAGGACAAGGGCTGCCCATCAGGGGAGGAGAAGCAGGGAGAAGACATCCCCAAAGTCCCAGAAAATAGCTGACTCCTGAATCCTTGCTAGCGTTAATGATGGTGTTTCTACCATCGGTACTAAGCCACTGCTGTGTCCAGGAGCCAGTTTCCATGCTAGTCCACTCACAAGCATTTAATCCTCATCGCAGCCCTGTGAGGCAAGTGGGGTTCTGTTAGTCAGAGGGTCCAGGAACTTGCCAGGGCCTGCAGTCAGGCTGCACACCCCAGCCAGAGCTCCCCGGGTTCCTTACTCTTAGGACACAGCACCTAGCACCAAGCATTGCCAAGGCCTTGCCCTGGGGCAGCTGGGCCTGCCTCCTGCTTCAACAGTAACCGCTGCAGTGTCCGAGCCCCAGTGGATGTGTCCCCTCCTGGTGCAGCCCGTGTGTCCGGTGCTCCAGGTCTTGTTAGCCACCAACCTCTGCCACAGCAAAGAGAAAGCAGAAGGCTCTGAGACCAGCACGTGGAATTGTTTGGCCGAGATATTCTCAGGGAGAGGAAAAATGTTTCTATTGTATTCTTCTTTTAAAAAAAAAAAAAAAGGCTTATAGCAAACCCCATATATTGCAAATGACTTGAAAAAGCCACTCTTTTTTGCTGTTTTTTTTCTTTCACCAAATCTCCCTATTGGGGGCTTTCAGATATTGGCAGGCAGAGTACAGTGACAAAAGCAGAAAAACAAAACCCATTAAAAGAAATTATTTGTGGCAGTGTTTGAAGGATGTGTTAAAAGATTCACTTTTTCCCCATGCCTCTATGGTGTAAAACCATGAACAAATAACTCTAATGAAGCATATGCTCTCAGCCAGCTCTTCTTTGGAAGTGAGTTATTAAAAAGACCAAAAGAGAATGATTTAAGAGCTCATGACTCATTTAATTTTTATTGTCTTTGTATGAACCAGTCATGAATCTATTGTAAAAAGATGAGAGGCGTTTGATTAGCATGGAAAGCTGTTTGCAACGTGCTAGACAGTGGTTGTAGGTTCTGCATTAAAATAATCTCATTAAACACTTGGGTACATTTTGTTTTAAAATCTTGGAAAACAGTATACTTGAAGCACTCAAAGCCTTTGGCCAGCTCGTGTCAAAAACCCTGGTTACAGATGAACAACCGGTTATTTTAAGCTTTGGATGAGCTCAAACCACAAGGAGAATTGGCCAGAGCTCTCCAAGAGACAGGGCCCAGGCCCATGGTACATCAGCCTGTGGAACTCATGGGGGTCTCTGCCCTCCCAAATACCTCCACTGGCCTTGGCTTTCTCAGTGGCCTCCTCAGGATCACCCCTCTTTCCCCATAGTGTTACCGACCAGAGTTCTTGGCCTCTTTAATCAACAGAAATTGATCAGAGGCCTGACAAGAAATTCAGGCAAGGCTTTATTGGGGCCCCTGCTGCAGCAGCGGGGAGCTAGAACACACAACAGGATCCCTTGCTGGCTCACTAGCTGAGTGGGGTGGAACCAGCGAGCTTGTTCTTTATATGCGGTGAGAGTAGGGGTGTGTCCGGGGCAGGGTCAGGCTGGAGGGCCAGCTTACGTGGTTTGCCCACCCCTTCGGTGATGTTGTGTGCAGAGGGCATGCGCAGTACCCTGGTTTTGCTCCCGACCCCTTGGTTTTGCTCCAGGCTCTTCAAAAGCGGCAGTTGGGTTTTTTGGTCTCTTTGTATCTTTCGTCCGGAATTTGCCCCAACTGCGCATGCACGCAGTTATTTTTAGTCCCATACAGTTTCTTTGTATTCTGTTGCTGGAGGAGTGTCCCGGTGCAAGCACTGCAGCACTGCAGCAAAGGGGCCCAGGTCCCAGCCTGTCTCAATAGTACTAGCTTCAGGGCTTTACTTGTGCTCAGTGACCTCTTCTGGCCCCATCTCAAAGGTACAGAGTCCCTCAGGAAGGTTCTGATCCAGCTTCCGGACCCTGAATGCAGAGCCCCAAGCCCTAGGCAGGGGAGCTCACATTCAGGCTGTTTTCAGGCTTTATCTAATGAAAATGATACTGTGGTGAACATCATTATACATACCTCTTTGCACATTTGTGTAAGCAGCCCTGTAAGATAAGTTCTTAGGAGTGGAATAACTATATCCAAGAGTGGACATGTTTTCAGTTTTGATGGATATTGCCAAATCTCCCCCCAAAAAAGTTGCACCAGTTTATACTCCCTCCAATGCTGTATAAGATTTTTAAACAGCATAGCAGGAGAAAATTCCTGATTGCAAGGCTTGTTGGTCGCTGAAATGAGCCATGGAAGGAAATTTGATCAAATCCTCCCTGGGGTGTTTCCGGAACAGCAAGAATGCCTATCAGCTGTCTGGGCTGGGAGTGTGATCCAGTTTAGAGGAGCTGGTAAGGCCTTCTAGGCCTGGGGACTCGTGATGCAAGGGGCCCCCCCGGGGGGAGGGTTGCAGTGTTCCCAGATGAAGGCAGCAGGTTCGAGATGGTGTGGAACTTCAGTTGACCCTGCAGTGCAGTCTAGCGCCTGAGTCCCTTCCCACCGGGAAGGTGGGAAGGCCCCAGGAGCTGCCACTCATCCACGTGATATACTCTAGAGTCCTGGCCAGTCAAGAGGTATCTGCCCTCTGGCCTCTGGGGATGGACGAGCTGGTGCTCAAAGCAATGTCTCTGGCGTGAGCCTTCTCGTACAGGTACCCAGGCCCCTGTGTGCACTCAGACACTCAAGCTTGTCCCCAGGGCAAATGCTTAGCAGCCACACAACTGGGTCAGAATCTCCCCCATTTGAGTTCTGGAACCAATTACAAAGTTAGAGACAGCAGTTCATATGAGAACGTCCTCACTCCGACATCAATTTCAAGTTTGGGGAGTTCCCCAAACTACCTTTAGGTTTAATAATTTAACTAGAAGGACTCACAGAACTCACTGACAGCTGTTATACTCACAGTTATGGTTTATTATCAGGAAGGAGTACAGATTAAAATCAGCCAGGAGAAGAAGCCCACAGGACAGAGTCCAGGGGTTCCGAGTGCGGACCTTCCATTGTCTCCTGGCGCGGTCATAGCTCCCGGCATAGATGTGTAACAACATACCTACCAGGGAAGCTCACCCAAGTCGGTGTCCAGAGCCTTCACTAGCACTCGATCCCATACTGCGCACGGGGCTGACCCCTAGTATCCAGCCGGGAGACAGGAGGCAGAGCTGGTACCATGTGGTGCAGGGCTCCCATCATAAATCACATGGTTAGATGCTCTGGTTTGCTCAAGCAAACAAAGGCACATCCCAAGGCCTAGAGTTCACCTCCCAATAGCTGAGGGCAAAGGCCAGACTTCTCTCTGGGTAACATTACTTCTTCACTTCACTTCCTATGGCTCCCCACGAGCCAGCACTCTAGGCTGACACACCTCCATTCATTCAACAAACACTAACTGAGCACCCATTATGCACCAGGCACCGTGCCACACATGGGCACAGGACAGGGGTGCACAGAGAGATGAGGTGCCTCCCCTTTGGCACTGACCACAGAAACCCCAGGCAGCAAGTGACTGCACACTCCCCACAGTCCTGGGGAAGCCCGGAGCCTCCCCACAGAGCCTTCTCCCACGCCTGTGGCTCCCCGTCCTGGACCAGGCCTGGGAGTGGGCAGGAGGACAGACCCACTCCAGGCTGCTCTCACCGAACGTGACTGTCCATAGCAGCCTTCCCCTGGGGGCTCAGTGGCCACCTAGGCAGTGCTTCAAGTTGCAGGGACTTCTCTTCTAAGAGGACTTTGATCAAGAGGACTGCTTCTGCAGGCCCTCGCAGAGTGACAGGTCTGTCCTCTGAGGGGCTAGAAAGAGGTGACGAACACGGGAACCCCAGTGTGAGTCCGAGGGGTCAGCTGTGTAGAGAGAGCAGTGGTTTGGAACATGTGTGTGCACACATGCTCATGTTTACTGCCTGTGTTCACAAGGATGTTTGTCTGGGCCCACCAATGATGCACCTGGTCTTTGCTGGGTCTGGATAATGGATGTGTGTGTTCACGTGAGTGCAGACATCTCTGAGGACCGGCCATCACGAAGGCGCTGCATCGCTCAGTGTCTGCGTGCATTTGTGCAGGTGGGATGCTAGGGTTAGTGAAATTCTGGGGGCCAGAGTCAAACCAGCCTGGGGGAAAAGACCCTCTCCTTTACTCCATCCTCTCCAAAGAGAGCCAAGAGTGCTCCTGAGAAGGGCAGAGCTAGAAAAGCTCTGAATAAATGTTTCTAAACTTTGTAGCACTGACAGTACCATTAACCTAACCTCTGAAATCACTCTGGAGTCCTTGTGTCTAACGTTTAGTCACTAAATAATCAGTACTGATGGCTCATTTTCATATTACTTAGACCCAACTCACATGTATCACTATGACAACATCCCCCATCTTGCCTCTGCTTAAATATTGTTTAATACTGAAGTTTCATTTAATTACTTTATTAAGGGCAGATACTTAGAAAATAGCTTTTTAAAAGGCAAAAAAAAAAACACATATCTTTTAAGTAAAACTGTCTCTTTTCCAAAGACAGATGTACATCAATACAAAGAATGGTCTAATCTGGCATCTGTTTATTTCTGGAAGGAACCTTGATTTTGCTAATACATTTCTACACATCAGAGCAAAAGAAAAAAAAGCCATCCATAAAAAGACAGTTACAGAGATGCAATCAAGCACTGATAGCAGCATTCAGGCACACCTCAGAAAACCTTCAGGAGAAGAAGGATTGCAGGTTTAGTTTTATGTAACTTCTTATAAATCAATTTTTAAAGTAATTTCCTTACATCCAATGAGGTAACTTTGATTTCTGTAGCCAGTATTCATGCTCCAGAAAATAATATGCCCTTTTTTTCTATAATTATATGATGCCTATTGTTTTCAGCCCAGAGCCATTATTTTATTTAGTACAGAGTCAGGTTCTCCCCAGAGCCTAACTCACAGGCTGGTAATGAGTTAGGTGCTCAAAGTAGAGCCATAACGCATCCGGCAACCCACACACCTCCACACCTGAGCGATCACCCAAGGGATGTGCCTCTGCTCCCAGGAGCAGTGAGGAAAAACAGAGAGGTTAAGCAACTCTGTTAGGGGCTCCCAGAAGCCATCAGCCCGGTCTGGGACTACACGCATGGGCCCTGCCTGCTGCACTGAGTTGAGCCCTCCCTGTGTGCCCAGGCCTGAGGATGCAGCATGGAGAAGGGGACAGGGTGGGAAAGCAGAGACAAGACTTGAGACCAGCTCTCTGCCTCCCCACCAGCCACTTGCTTTGGACCCCGTGTGATTGGTAACATTTGGGGGCACAGGAAGGCAGGAGGTGGGCGCCTCCATTGTCAAACCCAGAGAACCAGAACCAGGGCACAGCCCGTGCAGAGAGCCTAGCTCAGCACCTTGTACAGTCTGCTCAGCGAATATATACTGAGGGCTCACTCTGTGTCAGGCCCCGCTAGGCACTGGGGACATAGCACTGAGCACCAGGCACGAAGGTGGAGCTCACATTCTAGCTGGGGAGACACGTGGCAAACAGTATGCTAAATGGGAGTAAGTAAGTGCCAGGTGCTCCATGGGGGTTGCAGATAGGGCCGGCAGATAACATATGAGTGGACTAGAAGGAGGTAGAGCAAGCCAGACTGATAGTCCTGGGGTAGTGGGACAACAAGGAGAAAGTTCCTGAGGGGCCAGGATACCAGGCATGTTGGAGCAACAGCAAGGGGCCACATGCTGGAGAGGAATGAGCAAGGGAGAGTGGAAGGAGGCGGGGTGGAGAGGGGACGGCAGGTCATCCCTGCAGACCCTCTAGGGCTGGGACTCTGAGTGAGGGGGACGTGGTCTGGCTGCGGCACAGAGGGGCAGCAGCGGAGGACCGTGCGTCTGGCCCACGGCAGTAGCAGTGGAGGTGGTGAGAGAAGGTCAGACTCTGAATATATTGCGCAGGAGAGCTCTACTTTCTCACCCCATGGGGACTGGGCATTTGTTTTGCTTTATGGTTTTCAGGGTTTTTTCTGAGGCTTAAACAAAGCGATGTATGTCAAGATTCCCAGCACACAGTTAGCTCGCGGAGACTGTGAGCTGGTGTTATTACTGCGCACCACTCTGCAGTTGATCTGTGGGAACCTCAGCCTGGGGGCTCTTCTCAGCCTGTGGTCCCATGACCACCCAACCCCACTGAGGTGGCAAGAAGAGCAGGGGGTGCCAGAACCTGAGACTAACTACAAGAGCCCTCCTGTGAGGAAGGGCTGTGGGTATGAAGGCTCAAGAAGGCAGCACAGAGGGAAATGCCAGGGGATCCCCAGCACCAAACCCCTTACAAACAGCTCTGGTGTTGCCCTTTGGGGTGGAGTCCGTCCAGGAACCAACCAAGTGAGGTACTGAGGTTTCCCAAGGTGGGGCCGCACCCAGCTCCCCAGTCCTCTTTCAAGATGCCATTCCACCACTGAGACTCCAAGCAAAATGTATTTTCCTGCAGATTTAGGTTTTGACACAGGAAACAGCTTAGAACAGAAATTTGTCAGCCCCAGAACTGACTAACTATTAACTTTTCATAAGCAACTCAGGTATGAATCCTTTATGACTCTGTTATGGCACAGGACAAATAAGCTATCTGGTGTTTTATTTTTATTAGGGAAGCTTCCACTGCATGATAGGAATGGGGCTTTTTACAGCAGAGCAATGTTTCATAGAAAACTCTAAGGGTTTCTTACAGCAGCCCTCTCCAATATTTCACTCCCCTGGGAGCACTTCTGAGTATTTTTTCCTTGATACTGAAAGCAGGCTGCATGTATCCACTCTCCACCTTCCAACCTGTGCCTTAACCCAAACCTTTCTTGGGCCTGCACCCTTCATTGGGTTAATTAGCCAGAAAGCATCTTTAAAGGACTCATGATGGTTGTGGCCGGGCCCTTGGACAATCCTTGTGCCACACTGACTGGTGGCCTTCTGTCCCTCCTGCCACGAGATTGCTTCTGTGGAAAAAGGAAGCTCAGGAAGGACAGGGAGAATGATGGGAGGGATGGTTTGGTGTTGTCTCCAGGGGGTCAAGGGAAGTTTTGCATCTTCTGTTAATAGTAAGAAAAGTAGCAGCCCCCATGTATGTCACACTTCCCACAATGGAAAATGTACTCGTGGGCATTCTCTTGCCAGATCTCCCCATCACCCCAGGAGGCAGATAGGGCATATAAATTGTCCACAACTTACAGGTGGGGAAGCCAGTGCCCAGAGGGATGAGGGAACATTGGTCAGTGCCAGAGTTCAAGCTAAAACCTGAGTATCTTGAGTGCCAGCACTGGGCTTCCCCCATCACTCCTCACAGCTAGTACTGCCCAGCCCTGTTTCTCACCAGGGAGCCAGGACCTCCTCTGTTCCATCAGCTCTGAGCACCACACCTCGGAGATGTTTGGTAGCTAAAGCCAAACCTGATGAAAGGTCTCCCTGAAACACCGGTAATTCCATTGCCCAGCATGTCTGCAGTTGGTACCTGGACGGGGCCAGCATTGTGCATTGTTCTGCAGGAGACAAGGCAGCTGGCTGGAAAGACCCTGGGGGAGTGCTGCGTGCCCAGAGCTCACCAGGGGACTCTGACCAGCTCAAAGCCCCCTCCTGCCCATCCCTCCCCACGTGCTGGCCAAATAGGATCCCACTCTGTGAGGCTGCAGAGGTCACAGGGACAAGGCTTACTGAGCCATTTCTCATGGAACCCCTGGCATCAGCCCCTCCTGCTCTCTAGTACATGCCTGCCCTAGTTTTTTGTTTGCCCTCATTTTCCTCAGAGTTCAATTTCCCTTCTTTTAGGTTACCCAGATCTCTGTAAGCTGCCTGAAATTATTTGGAGATGGAGGTGAGATCTAAACCAGTGGTAGGCAAACTATAGCCCATGGGCCAAAGGCAGCCCACCACATTTTTTTTAATAAAATTTCATTGGAACATAGTGATACTCATTAATTTAGGCATTGGTATGGCTATTTTCATGCTACAAGGCAGGACTGAGTAGTTGACAGAAACCCTATGGCCCAGAAAGCCAGAAACGTTTGCTATCTGGCCCTTTAAGAAAAAGATGGCTGACCCTAAAGGAGGCCGCCCTCCAGAGCTTCTCAACAGGTGGACAAGAGCCCAGGAAACCAGCCAAGCAGCAGCACAGGAGGGCCAGGTGAGCCCAGTTGTAGAAATGGAGAGGGAGGGTGCTGGGGAAGGTGTTCAAGCCAGACCTCACAGAGAAGGTGAACAAGATCTTAACAGGATGTACAGGGTCTGGGCAAGCAACACAGAAGAGACATGGATGTCCTGCTGCCCAGCCCTGCAGGGAGCTCCGGCTGAGTAAGGGGGCCAGGCAGAAAGGAAGTCTCTAGCAGCTACAGGGTTTTTGTTTTCCTGCAAAACCGGAGACCTGGCTATCCTTCCCAGGCTACTCAACAGAGGAGCCAATCTTGTTGTCTTCCTTGCCCAAGCAGGACTTTGGAGAGGACGACTCCCTCTACATCACCAAGGTGACCACCATCCACATGGGCAATTACACCTGCCATGCCTCTGGCTACGAGCAGCTGTTCCAGACCCACGTCCTGCAGGTGAATGGTTAGTAAATGGCTCCATGCATGTTGTCCCCCCAAAGTGTTCCCAAACGCTGCTCAGAACAACCCTCCTCCCCTCCTGCATTCTGTCTTCTTAAAGAAATACCTGACCCCAAAATGTCCCATCTTTCCTGTAAGTAAAGAGGGGCTGGGGAGGGGGGCGGGCAGGTGGGAGCAGAGTCTGCCAACTCATTTCCTGGTCTGGCTTTCCCCAAAGCCTCCTCTGATGAAGTGAGTCAATGTGGGAGGGGGTGAGTCACTTAGGCAGGTCACACCCAGCATCTCCAGCAGGCCCCTGTAGAATGGGGAGTGTGCCCTGTAGGTGATGTTACCAAACCGAACTTGGGTCCACCCGCCTGCTCAAGGTAAAGCCAGTCTACTGACACTGGGTTGTGGTGAAGGAAAGTGCAGCGTTTATTGGAGGGTGCCAAGCAAGGAGCCCAGGCAGCTAGTGCTCAAAAGGACCCAACTCCCGAAGGCTTTCAGGGAGAGGTTTTCAAAGACAGGGGTTTGGGAGGGGGGTTGCTGTGGGGCATGTGATCAGCTCGTGGACATTCTTTTGATTGGTTGGTGGTGAGGTAATCGGAAGTCAACACTGTCAACCTTCTGGTTCCAACCGGTCTGGGTTCTACATACTTGTGGACAGCATAGAGTTAACTTCTTCCACCTGGTGGGGGTTTCAGCATCTGCAAAACAGCTCAAAGGACATGGCTCAGAATATTATCTATAGCCCTTGAGGAGGAACTAAAGGTCTTTGACTTTGTTTAATGGCTAAACTATTATTATTTTGTCTTGCTTAACTGTTTTCCTTTCTGCATTTTCTCACTTGTCTGATTAAATTTATTCTTTGGCACTCAGGGCAGGCCTGGGAGTCTGAAGGTTTTCTATAGACAAGAGGCAGGTGGAGTGTTTGAAAAACAGCACAAAGGATATGAATCATAATATTATCTATAACCTTGAGGAGGAAGTAAAGGTCTTTGACTTTGTTTAATGGCTAAACTATTATTATTTTGTCTTGCTTAACTGTTTTCCTTTCTGCATTTTCTCACTTGTCTGATTAAATTTATTCTTTGGCACTCAGGGCAGGCCTGGGAGTCTGAAGGTTTTCTATAGACAAGAGGCAGGTGGAGGACATGGGGGTTGGGGAGGGAGTCTGTCCCGGGAAGGCCCCATAGGGTGCTGCTCGGTTACAGTGACATGGAGATGGCAAGCTGTTGTGGTCTTGATCCAGTGAGAAGCAGACACTGTCTAGAACATGCCACTCCTCCTCCAGGTACTGTGGACCCAAATCACTTATCCAGTTGGGAGGCCTTACTTTCTGCAAAAGGGGCTGGTTCCCACCTCCCTCCCGCAGAGGCTTAACGAGACTCAGCTTGGGCCCAGCCAAGCAGAACCTCAGCAGGCTGGGCAGGTTTTCTTTGCTTCTCACAGGCCCCTGTGTTGCCAGGACTCCCAGAAACTGAGAAGAATTAACCCCTGCTGATGACCACATCAACAATTACAATAGCCAGTGTTTTCTGAGACTTTCTCTGGCCAGTCCCTGGGCTAACACATCACATGGACTCTCCCAATCAGTATATTTTAACCCACTTTATGGATGAGTCTCTAGGTAAGGTCACTTTCCTGGGGTCACACCACTGGCAGGTGTCATTCTAGACCCAGGGCTTGTGCGCTGCCCTCTGTCACACTGCTGGCCACTCCAGCCATCACAACAAACAAGCCATCACAGTGCCATGGCAGATCAGCACTCGAGGGAAATTAGACGTGTCCAGCCACGCCCAGCTGGGCATCACTGCTTTCACCAAGCAGGCCTGAGCAGGGCGTCTGTGCACCAGAGAATAATGTGAAAGCTCCAAGTCAGCCCCAGATCCTTTGTGCCTGCTGTGTCCAGGGCTTCTGCTCTGAGAAAAAGTATACACAGTGTTGAGAATAATTACATCATGAGGTTCAATGTCACTTACCTCTGGGATCCTGGGTGACAAGCCGTTTAAGGACAACAGAGTGAGCTCAGCTTGCCTCTACATTTGTCCTATAGGATGTTTTAGGGATTTTTATGTTCATATGTGCCAAAGCCATATTTTATTAGTATTTCCCTTGAGCTGGGACATATTTAATCCTTTGGGGCTTTGTGGCTGTGTTTGTTGGCTTGAATCAGGGTGTACAATGAAGTTTCTGGATTTCATCAGAAATAACCCAGGGGTTCCCAGTTATAACACCCCCTGGGTGAGTCACCCCAGGCTGCCATTCAGAGGCCAGTCTGGCGTGCAGCAGGCGGGCAGTGTCTGGGCCGCTCCCTGAGCAGGGCTGCTCCAGGGGCGGAGCGTGCACTCTGCAGTGTGAAGAGGGCTTTATCATCTATAGCTGGAAAGTGGTGCCCAGCATTGTACAGTGTTGGTGAATGTGTGGTTGCACAACTCCACACGGTTTGGCCCAGGTCCCTCGGGTCCTCAGACCAGCCTGAAAAAGGGAAATCACCCAGGATTCCCAGATCCTCCATCCAGACCTTCACATCCTGCCCCCATCTCATAAGAACCGAGGGTACAAGGAGAGGGCTTGAGCCTGGTCCCCTTCATTTCCTCCAGAACAAATCTGTGGGGAAGGGAGGGGATCCACCAGCCCAGGAACCAGAGTAACTCGTGAGTGAGAGCCTATCCTCGCCTCAGGCGCCTGCAGGAGACTCTGTGGTCTTAAACACCTTTAACACATGAATGGCAGGTCCACGGTGCTGGGAGGGCCCTTCTGCCTCCTGTTGCCCCAGAATTCCGAGACACAGCTCATGATGGGAATGAGGCATTTCCTCCCTCCTGGTGCTGAATCCGGGAGCAAGGCCCAGGCCCGCGGACACCATGTGTTGCTGGGCTGAAAGTAGAGACTAGGCTGCTTCCTGTTGCTACTCGAGTGGGGAGTGGACCCTGCAGCTGGCACTGGAGAGTTCTGTTCGAGCCTCCCCAGGCACTCCACTCCCACCCACCCCCCAGCTCAGCGATTGCTAAAGAGGCTGCCTGGGGCCTAGGGGAGTCTAAATAGCAAAACGTCACCACTGAGATCCAGAGAGAGGCCACCTGAGATCCATTTCCTAATTGCTGAGAGATTTAAGGCTTCTCTTCCAGCCGAAGTACTAGAGTCAGCGGCAGCATGCCGGGACCTCTGTGTTTTGCAGTGGGCTTTCCACCTCATTCCATGGCTTACTTCGCTCAGTTCCATGACGGCTGGGCTGGGCCATTAGGGTGGGCCTCACTCCAGGATCCCACAAGGTCCCTGGGCTGGGCTGACCCCCAGGTACTTGGGGGTGGCATTTGGGTCCATTAAGCAGGTCCCTCATGGGAGCACCATACTAAGGTAGATCTGGTGTTGCCTCCCAAGGACATGAGTCCATTGCCTGCTGACCAAGGAACAAGACACGAGGTTTTCAGAGTATTCCAGAAGTGAAGCGTGCTGTGTTGACTGAGGGGGAAAACCTCCCTATCTGTGTGGGAAGGTGGGAAGATGTCAGTGAAAGTAAAGTGGTACGAAAGACACAATTACAGTAGGAACATTTACTGAATAATTACTGGGCACCGTCTCTGTTTCACAGATGAGGAAACTAGGGCTCAGAGAGATTAAGTGATCTGCCCAGGAACCCCAGCCCTACAGTTAGTATATAACTGCAAAATGGATCTTGACACCAAAGCCTAGACTCTTGACGCCTTCTCCGCCCCATCCTCCCCTTTGGGACATTGCACTGTTGCTGTTGGTGAATCCAGATGTGGTCATTCAGCAGGTCGGTGCTGATCTGCTGTCGGGTGGGGCACACTGTGGGGGACCGGGGACAGGAACCCTGCCTCATTTATCCCTGCCCCTGGTGCTGAGCTCACGCCTGGTCAGAAACAGCATCCAATGAAGGGCCCACAGCGTAGATTTAAGGGCAGCCCCTGCCCAGAGCAGGACTGAAGTTGATGACCTGCACGGCTTGGTCGCCCAGCTCCAGGTGGGCTTGGCAGATCACTGTGCAGATGCCCAATGCTGCTCAGGTTCCCAGGGGGAGGCCCAGGAGGACTGGGCTGCTGCGGAAGGCTCACCGAGGCGGTGGGCACGGGGGGCTTCCGGGCAGGAGGACTGGGAGGGTGAGAAGGCACCGTCTGTGCTCAGGACAGAAGGAGCATTGCTTTGCTGAGGCACCTCGTGGAGAAGATGTGAGAAAGTTTTAACAGATTCATCTGTGGGATTTGTTCCTTTTCGTCAGTCATCCCAAGCTTGAGTCAAAAGCATGAAAGATGTCCCAGAGCAGCTTGAGTAGAATCGGTGGGGTCGCCCAGCTGTGCTGTGGGTGGTGGGATTTGGTCCCCTCTTGGCCTGGCAGATGGCCTGTGGCTTACTGAGCCGAGGCGGCGCCCAGGACACACAGACTGGGAACAATGTTCTGTCGGTTCCTTCTTGCTTCTCCTCAGTCAGAGGGAGGACAAGAAGGGGAGGATGATGAAGCGGGGAGAGGAGGCCCTGCCAGCTCCCTGCCTCTCTGAGGGCTCAGAAGACTCCAGGTGAATGGCAGGTGTGCTGGGGAGGCAATGTGTGGCCAGTGGGCCCAAGAGACACGAACAGGAGCTGGGTGGCGCTGTTCCACCCAAGGCACGGCGCAGACCCGAGCTGGAGACACCTCTGTCATAGGGTCAAGACATGAGCTCTGAGCCAGAGAGACCTGGATTCAAGCCTAGTACCTATCCAAGTGCTGGTACTTCCTTGACATACATCTTTGGCGAGTAAACTCACCTGTAAAATGGGAATAACAATAGTGCCTCCTCCCTTATAGGCCTGATGAGATAGGATATGTGACAAATGCTTGGGAAATGCCTGGCCAGATATAATTCAAAGTCCAAGATGGGACAGATATGGGGGAGATTTTGTTTTGTCTCAAGCCATATTTAACTGTAGTTGGCGGACACAGATGGTCTGAGCTGGTAGCCCCTCAGAGACCTTCCAACTCATACAGATGGGAAAATCAAGACCCAGAGGAAGTTGCCAAGCCAGGAATAAAATATAGACTTTTCCCTGGAGCTGCCTCACTCCCTGGTGGCAGGGGCAGGGCTCCGTATACAGGCTGGGTCACCATCTTCTGGAGCTTCTTCTCCATCCAGGACTCTGCCTTGACCTGGTTTGCTAAAGGAAACCCTTCCAGGCAACTATTTCCTTTCTCAAATTATTAGTATAACTTCCCCATAGACCAGACCTCCCAGAGATGAGGCCCAAACACTGACATGATTTATAACTTCATGAAAACTTCCCACATTGCTTCCATAGGAGGAACAGAAACTTTAGAAATAAATGATTAATCCATTAAATTAAAAACACCCTCAACCTCCCCACAGTTCAGACAAGTAACGATTCATTCCCAAAACACAATAGTAATCTCTCAAATCTGTTTATTACTCCAGCTTGGTACTTTTGTGAATGTGCCTCTTACTTAAGACATATTTATGCCGCCTTTCACCTTGGAAATGATTGCTGTTTCCCAAAGAAAATGTGCCTTTGTGTTATGTATTCAAATATTTTCATGGGAAGGTTTTGCAAATTTAAAAGAAAACGAATGTGTTTATCCCAGATACATTAATTCGAATGCTTTTTAGTGTGTGAATTAACACCAAGGAAGAGGGGAGATCGGGGCCAAAGGAAAACAGTTGGGCCTTTGCCTTGCTGCTGGCAGAAAGCTGTGTCTTCACCTGATCCCTACCCTGAGAAGGGTAGTTTCTCACAAAGAAAATGCAGGACTTTTTCTGACAGGACCCTGGCCAAGCAGGGGCCAAGGGTACCAAGGTCTTTGATGCCTCCCTGCCCAGGGCTCTCCTTAGGCCCTCCCTGTCCTGGCAGGAGGCTGGATCAGGGCTCTGGCTGCAGTGCTCTCTCAGAGCCCGGGGCCTGTTCCACACCAGCTGCAGTCTTAGCAATGCATCATCACACGCGAGGAGGACAGTTGGGGCCTAGAGGCAGTGGCTGAGCTTCTACCCAAATAATAGGATGATTTTTTTTAACATCTTTATTGGAGTATAATTCCTTTACAATGCTGTGTTAGTTTCTGCTTTACAACAAAGTGAATCAGTTATACATATACATATGTTCCCATATCTCTTCCCTCTTGCGTCTCCCTCCCTCCCACCCTCCCTATCCCACCCCTCTAGGT
>NC_041221.1:129879394-129899081 GCF_002837175.3 Physeter macrocephalus | reverse complement strand
AGATTGCTTTTGCTATTTGGGGTCTTTTGTGTTTCCATACAAATTGTGAAATTTTTTTTTCTAGTTCTGTAAAAAATGCTAGTGGTAGTTTGATAGGGATTGCATTGAATCTGTAGATTGCTTTGGGTAGTAGAGTCATTTTCACAATGTTGATTCTTCCAATCCAAGAACATGGTATATTTCTCCACCTATTTGTATCATCTTTAATTTCTTTCATCAGTGTCTTATAGTTTTCTGCATACAAGTTTTTTGTCTCCTTAGGTAGGTTTATTCCTAGATATTTTATTCTTTTTGTTGCAATGGTAAATGGGAGTGTTTTCTTAATTTCACTCTCAGATTTTTCATCATTAGTGTATAAGAATGCCAGAGATTTCTGTGCATTAATTTTGTATCCTGCTACTTTGCCAAATTCATTGATTAGCTCTAGTAGTTTTCTGGTAGCATCCTTAGGATTCTCTATGTATAATATCATGTCATCTGCAAATAGTGACAGCTTTACTTCTTCTTTTCCTATTTGGATTCCTTTTATTTCTTTTTCTTCTCTGATTGCTGTGGCTAGTACTTCCAAAACTATGTTGAATAAGAGTGGTGAGAGTGGGCAACCTTGTCTTGTTCCTGATCTTAGTGGAAATGGTTTCAGTTTTTCACCATTGAGAACAATGCTGGCTGTGGGTTTGTCATATATGGCCTTTATTATGTTGAGGAAAGTTCCCTCTATGCCTACTTTCTGCAGGGTTTTTATCATAAATGGGTGTTGAATTTTGTCAAAAGCTTTCTCTGCATCTATTGAGATGATCATATAGTTGTTCTTCTTCAGTTTGTTATATGGTGTATCAAGTTGTTTGATTTGTGTATATTGAAGAATCCTTGCATTCCTGGGATAAACCCCACTTGATCATGGTGTATGATCCTTTTAATGTGCTGTTGGATTCTGTTTGCTAGTATTTTGTTGAGGATTTTTGCATCTATGTTCATCAGTGATATTGGCCTGTAGTTTTCTTTCTTTGTGACGTCTTTGTCTGGTTTTGGTATCAGGGTGATGGTGGCCTCATAGAATGAGTTTGGGAGTGTTCCAAGAAGACTCAAATCTATAGAATTAGAAATGAAAAAGGAGAAGTAACAACAGACACTGCAGAAATACTAAAGATTATTAGAGATTACTACAAGCAACTGTATGCCAATAAAATGGACAACCTGGAAAAAATGGACAATTTCTTAGAAATTCACAACCTGCTGAGACTGAACCAGGAAGAAATAGAAAATTTGAACAGACCAATCACAAGCACTGAAATTGAAAATGTGATTAAAAATCTTCCAACAAACAAAAGCCCAGGACCAGATGGCTTCACAGGCGAATTCTGTCAAACATTTAGAGAAGAGCTAACACCTATCCTTCTCAAACTCTTCCAAAAGGGATGATTATTTTTTTCCCTCTAACATCCTATTGCCAGTTTTCAACTTAGCAAAGGTCAGGTCAGGGCAAAACGGGCTTCTCGGTGGAGCTCCTTGGTACTCCAGGGTTTGCCTTCCATGTCACAGGCCCGCTCGTGCCAGGCATGGAGCTGGGAAGATCCAGGAGGCTACTGGCACCGATCTAGCCAGGGGTCTGGGGCTGTCTGCAGGGCCCCCTCCCATTGCTGCTGACTGGGCTGTGCTTCTTTGGCTTCCTCCACGCCAATCCCTCAGGAACCATAGGAGGGGAGGCCCAAGCCACTGGTTCACGGAGGGGCAGCAGCAGCTTCCATCCCCGGGAGTCCACCGTGCATGCTCACAGAGGAACACACGCACGCGCACTGGGACCCAGGCCCTGCCCCGCCCCTCCCACGTGCCCCTGCCCTGTGAACTTCTCTCTCTCTCTGCCGTGCCCGCCCTGCCTTCTTGACTCCACTGCCCTGCACTGCTGTTCCTTTGGCTAAGAATCCTCCCTCCCACCCGCCTCTCCCCCCTCTGCCCTGCCTTGCTGCCAACACCAGCTCATCCTTCACTGTCATCATCATTCATTCAATAAGCATTTACTGAGGTTCTCTCCATGCCACTCACCAGGCTGAGCACTGAAGACACAGCAGTGGACAGACCAAAATCCCCATCCTCAAGGAGCAATTCAGAGGGTGGAAAATACTAAGGAGGAAAACTTTAAAACAGGAGGGGATAAGGAGACTCAGATAAAAGGTGGAAGCTTTAGGTATGATGGCAAGTAAAGGCCGTACTGAAAAGATGATATTTGTGTCCACTTGGTGGGAAAGTCAGGTATGCCTCCAAAGGATCTTGGTCTGAGCACCTGGAAAAGTAGAGGCCATTCACTGAGAGGAGAAGATCTTGGAGGAGCAGGCTTGGAGAAGAAAGATCAGGAGCTCGTGGGGACATGATAAACGTGTGATGTCGTGCAGCCCATGGGGTATCTACGTCTGGTGTTGAAGGAAGAGGCTTGAGTGGAGGTATAAATTTCCGATGCCTCACAGGGTGGCTGGTATTTAAAGTCAATAGACCAGAATAGATGCTGAAGGAGTGCAGACAGAGAATGTCCAGCAGCTGAGCACGACAGCACTGAGAGCCTGGGGGATGAGAAAAAGCAGCAAGGAAGGCAGAGAAGAAGCCACAGAGACAGGAAAACTAGGAGTATGGTGTCTGGGGCCAAGTGGTGTCTGGGGCCAAGGAGGAGGAGTGATCAGCTGTGGTGAATGCCACCGGCAGGTCAGGGAAGGTGAGGAAAGAGAACTGGCCATTGGGTCAGGGTCAGTGTATGGGGGGCGGGGCACTGTGGTCCAGAGCAGAGCCATTTCCATACGTGGTGGGGAAAGGTCTGCCTGGAGCTGGCTCCGGGGGGATGGGGAGGAGATGTGAGAGCCACCAAATATGGACAACTCTCCAGGGTGTTTCCAAGAAGAAAAACGGGGCAGAGTTGGGGAGAGAAGCTGGGGTAAAGAGGTTTGGGGTTTTTTTCCCAAGATGGAAATTAAAAGTGTTTTATGGACTAATAGGAAAGATCCAGTAAAAAGGCGGAAACTGATGCAGGAGGGAGAGAGAAGTGCTAGAGCGACGTCCTGGACAGGACGTGAGGGGATGGAATCTAGGAATGAGGCTCGCGGGACAGGAAACTCAAAACTGGGTCCTGGGGCTTCCCTGGTGGCGCAGGGGTTGAGAGCCCGCCTGCCGATGCAGGGGACGCGGGTTCGTGCCCCGGTCCGGGAGGATCCCACGTGCCGCGGAGCGGCTGTGCCCGTGAGCCATGGCCGCTGAGGGAGGATGGTCTGGCGGTGGCAACACCTGCCCCACCTCCCAGCCCATACGGTAGGGGATGGGGTGGGGGGAGGAGTGTGGGGAGAGAGAGCCACATCCACTTAAAAGGCTGCAAGAGAAGGAGTGTCACCAGGTTTCCATCTGAGCAAGAAGGTGAGGAACACTCACAGAGGAGTTTAAGGATAGAGGACATTTTGCTGACGGCAGAACATGAGTTCTAGAAGGCACAGCAGAAGGTTTGGGGGATGATGGATGCCCCAGTGGCCTACGCTCTTGTAGACTGACAGGATCCCAAATCAAGGGCATGAGGGAAGGGGTCCTGATGGTCCTCAGTTGGAGACAAGGAGACTGGGGACAGGGGCCACTGGGAGGGGGAGGACGCGGGGTTCTGAGGCCCATCTTTAGTCCTGCTGATGGAGGGATGGAGGTCTGAGGAGGAGTGCTCGTAGCCCCCAGGATGACTTCGGCTCCCGGAGACCTCCAGGCCAGCCAGGGTTTCCTCTCTCTCAGCATACGTGAGCTGTCTTCTAACCCCTGCCACTGGAGGCCAAGGTGTCTTTGCCCAGCAGATAGTCCTTTGTTTTTAAGTGAATGGATGGTTCCACTCCCTTGACTTTCAGTCAGCTTTCATCTTGTTGTAGAACAGCGCCACCTATTTCAGTTCAATCAGTCTGCAAGAGCTTCCAAGTCAGGGCTGACCCAGGGTCTCACCTGGAACCTGACAGGTAAAAGCAAATCCCCCAGCCCCAACCAAGACCTCCGGAATCAGACACTGTGGGGTGGGCCCAACATTGTTTTAACAAGAGCCCCCGCTCCAGCCAGGGGATGCAGATACACACTCAAGTGTGACAGGTTCCTGGGTCCACAGATTCCCATCAAAGGGCAGGGCAGAGGCAAAGGCTAGTCTTCAAGGCTTGTGCTGGCCACTGGGCACCTCACTGAGGAGACTGGACCACAAACCACCAGTTCACTGGACAAACCTACTATCAATAAAGGGGTAGGCCCCACAGGCATAAGGAAGGTTGGTATTTCCTTTGTGAGGTGGAGAGAGTAGATCCAAGTGCTCTATTCTGATAAGTCTTCCCAGACCCCTGTCCCTATGTCCCCAAAGCTCCCTTCTGGTAATCCTCATCACACTTGCAGTTATGTTACTCATCTTCCCCCTGACAGAAAGCTTCATGAGGCCGGGGACTGGGTCGATCTTATTCACTGCTCTGTGTGTAATGCCTGACACTTGGTTGGGATGTATTAAATGTTGACTGCACAATATTGAGTTGACAGAACTTTGTAAACTCTATAAAGACCATTAATGTGCTGCTGGACTCAAAGTTGGGAAGTGCCTCCCCTCCCCTCTCCTCCCCACACTGCCTTTCCCCCTCCCCCTATTTGCTATTGTAATACTTGAAATACTTTGTAATAACTGGTATGGAAAAATGACAGTCATCACTCTTGTTTCTCAAAATTTCTTCTGCTGTTCTTTCACATTCTTTCTTCTAGCTAAATTTGAGAATTATTTTGTCAAGATCCCACCAATTGATTTTAACTGGAATGAGATTAAATGTTTGGCATAATTTGGAGTATCTTGTTTCTTAACAACAATAAGTCTTCCTATCCAAGATCATCTCTCTCTAATTTTTCAAGTCTTTCTATATGTCTTCAGTGAGATGTTATAGTTTCATTCATTTCGGTCCACTGTGTTTTCTATCTGGCCGCTACTGGTACATAAGTGAGCTATTAATTTTGTTTGTCTGGGTACTGGCCCCTTTATGGTACTCGCTTATTAAACTTTACACTTTTGGTTCGTTATCTGGAGCATATCCAGGTAAAGTATCATTTTTCTCCAGCTCTTTAATATTTATCCCTCTCATTTCTTGCCTTCTATTGACAGTAACATCTGGCAGAATGTTGAGAGTCTGATATTGCCTCCTTTCCTCTTTCCTTTTTGTTTTTTCCCCACTTGATGTTTCACCATTCTGAAAAGATTGGTGCTGGTCCCACTTTTTATAGAGGTATTCTTCATTGTAGGAAGAAAATATTATTCTGTTCCTATTTTATTGAGGTTTTTTCCCTCAAGAAATGGATTTTGAATTTTTTTCAAAGGCCTTTTAGTGTCTAGCAAGAGAATCAAACGGTTTTTCTTTTTTGACTGCCTTTGACTTGCATATGATTAATTATAGATTTCCTAATAGTTAGTCATTGAAACGTATTATACTTGGTCACAGTATGTTCTTTTATTGGGTTGGCCAAAAAGGTCGTGAGGTTTTTCTGTAACATCTTACGGAAAATAATACATCTTACCCAATAACACCATGCTAGGTTTGATTTGCTAATATTTTTATGTGTGTATTTGTTTTTTATGTGTTTTTTAAATTTTTATTGGGTTGGCCCAAAAGTTCGGTCAGTTTTAACATACTATGGAAAAACCTGAACAACCTTTTGGGCCAACCCAATAATACCATGCTAGGTTTGATTTGCTAATATTTTTATGTGGGTATTTGTTTTTTGTGTTTTTTTAATTTAATTTTTGTTTTATATTGGAGTATAGTTGATTTACAATGTTGTGTTAGTTTCAGCTGTACAGCTAAGTGATTCAGTTACACATATACATATATCCATTCTTTTTCAGATTCTTTTCCCATATAGGTTATTACAGAAATGGAGTAGAGTTCCCTGTGCTTGCTATACAGTAGGTCCCTGTTGATTATCTATTTTACATATAGTAGTGTGTACATGTTAATCCCAAACTCCTGATTTATTCCTCCCCCCCACCACATTTCCTCCTGCCCGCAACCACAGGTCTGCTTTCAAAGTCTGTGAGTCTGTTTCTGTTTTGCAAATAAATTCATTTCTATCATTTTTTTTTTTGGATTCCACATTTCGAAGTCTGTGAGTCTGTTTTACAAATAAGTTCATCAGTATCTTTTTTTTTAGATTCCACATATAAATGATATCATATGATATTTGTCTTTCTCTGACTTATTCGCTTAGCATGATGATCTCTAGGTCCATCAATTTTTTCTTAATTTTTATTTTATATTGGAGTACCTTGATTAACAGTGTTGTGTTAGTTTCAGGTGTACAGCAAAGTGATTCAGTTATACATATACATGTATCTATTCTTTTTCAAATTATTTTCCTATTTAGGTTATTACAGAAAATTGTGTAGAGTTCCCTGTGCTATACAGTAGAGCCTTGTTGATTATCTGTTTTATACATAGTAGTGCGTATATGTCAATCCCAGACTCCGAATTTATCCCTCCCCCCAACCTTTATCCTTTGGTAACCATAAATCTGTTTTCTAAGTCTGTGAGACTGTTTCTATTTTGTAAATAAGTTCATTTGTATCATTTTTATAGATTCCTCATATAAGTGATATTATGTGATATTTGTCTTTGTCTGACTTGCTTCACTTAGTATGATAATCTCCAGGTCCATCCATGTTGCTGCAAGTGGCATTATTTCATTCTTTTTAATGGCTGGTAATATTCCATTATATAAATGTACCACATCTTCTTTAACCATTAATCTGTCAGTGGACATTTACATTGCTTACATGTCTTGGCTATTGTAAACAGTGCTGCAGTGAACATCAGGGTGCATGTATCCTTCCGAATCATGTTTTTCTCTGGATATATGCCCAGGAGTGAGATGGCTGGATCATATGGTAACTCTATTTTTAGTTTTTTAAGGAACCTCCATACTGTTCTCTGCAGTGGTTGTACCAATTTACATTCCCACCAACAGTGTAGGGGAGGGTTCCCCTCTCTCCACACCCTCTCCAGCATTTATTGCTTGTAGACTTTGTGATGATGGCCATTCTGACTGGTGTGAGGTGATATATCATTGTAGTTTTGGTTTACATTTCTCTAATAATTAACAATGTTGAGCATCTTTTCATGTGCCTCTTGGCCATCTGTATCTTTTCTTTGGAGAAATGTCTATTTAGGTTTTCTGCCCATTTTTTGATTGGGTCGTTTGTTTTTTTAATATTGAGATGCATGAGCTGTTTGTAACTTTCAGATATTAATCCCTTGTTAATCATGTCATTTGCAAATATTTTCTCCCATTCTGTGGGTTGTCTTTTCATTTTGTTTATAGTTTCCTTTGCTGTGCAAAAGCTTTTGAGTTTAATTAGGTCCCACTTGTTTATTTCTGTTTTTATTTCTATTACTCCAGGAGATGGCTTGAAAACCATATGGCTGCGATTTATGTCAAAGAGTGTTCTGCCTATGTTTTCTCTAGGAGTTTTATAGTATCCGGTCTTACATTTAGGTCTTTAATCCATTTTGAGTTTATTTTTGTGTATGGTGTTAAAGAATGTTCTAATTTCATCTTTTTACATGTAGCTATCTAGTTTTCCCAGCACCATTTATTGAAGAGACAGTCTTTCCTCCATTGTATAGTATTTCCTTCTTTGTCGTAGACTAATTGACCATAGGTGCATGGGTTTATTTCTGGGCTTTCTGTCCTGTTCCATTGATCTGTACTTCTGTTTTTGTGCCAGTACCATATTATTTTGATGACTGTAACTTTGTAGTATAGTCTGAAGTCAAGGAGTCTTATTCCTCCAGCTCCATTTTTCTTTCTCAAGATTGCTTTGGCTATTACTGACTCTTCTAATCCAAGAACGTGGTATATCTCTCCATCTGTTTGTGTCATCTTCGATTTCTTTCGTCAGCATCTTATAGTTTTCAGAGTACAGGTCTTTTGTCACCTTAGGTAGGTTTATTCCTAGGTATTTTACTCTTTTTGATGCAATGGTAAATGGGATTGTTTCATTAATTTCTCTTTCTGATCTTTCATTGTTCATTTATAGGAATGCAAGAGATTTCTGTGTATTAATTTTGCATCCTGCAACTTTATCACATTCATTGATGAGCTCTAGTAGTTTTCTGGTAGCACCCTTAGGATTTTGTATGTATTATATCATGTCATCTGCAGTGAGAGTTTTACTTCTTTTCTAATTTGAATTCCTTTTATTTCTTTTTCTTCTCTGATTGCCGTGCCTAGAACTTCAACACCTATGTTGAATAAAAGTGGTGACAGTGGACATCTTTGTCTGTTCCTGATCTTAGAGGAAATGCTTTTAGCTTTTCACTGATGAGAATGATGTTAGCTGTGGGTTTGTCATATATGGCCTTTATTATGATGAAGTATGTTCCCTCTATGCACACTTTATGGAGAGTTTTTATCATAAATGGGTGTTGAATTTTGTCAAAAGCTTTTTCTGCATCTATTGAGACAATCATATGGTTTTTATTCTTTAATTTGTTGATGTGGTGTATCACACTGATTTGTGGATATTGAAAAATCCTTGCATCCCTATGATAAAACCCACTTGATCATGGTATATGATCCTTTTAATGTATTGTTGGATTTGGATTGCTAGTATTCTGTTGAGGATTTTTGTGTCTATGTTGATCAATGATATTGGCCTGTAATTTTTGTTTTTTGGTATCTGTCTGATTTTGGTAACAGGGTGATGGTGACCTCATAGAATGAGTTTGAGAGTGTTCCTTCCTCTGCGATTTTTTGGAATAGTTTCGGAAAGATAAGTGTTAACTCTTCTCTAAAGAGTGTGATAGAATTTGCCTGTGAAACCATCTGGTCCTGGACATTTGTTTTTTGGGAGTTTTTTAATCACAGTTTCAATTTCAGAACTTGTGATTGGTCTGTTCATATTTTCTACTTCTTCTTGGTTCAGTCTTGGGAGATTGTACCTTTCTAAGAATTTGTCCGTTTCTTCCTTAGTGTTTCTGTCATGTCCATTGTAACTTCTCCTTTTTCATTTCTAGTTTTATTGATTAGAGCCCTCTCCCTGCTTTTCTTGATGAGTCTGGCTAAAGGTTTATCAGTTTTGTTTATCTTTTTAAAGAACCAGCTTTTAGTTTCATTGATCTTTTCTATTGTTTTCCTTGCCTCTGTTTCATTTATTTCTACTGTGATCTTTATGATTTTTTTTCCTTCTACTAACTTTGGGTTTTCTTTGTTCTTCTTTCTCTAGTTGCTTTAGGTGTAAGGTTACGTTGTTTATTTGGGATTTTTCTTGTTTGCTGAAATAAGATTGCATTGCTATAAACTTCAGTCTTAGAACTGCTTTTGCCACGTCCCATAGGTTTTGGATCATTGTGCTTTCATTTTCATTTGCCTCTAGGTATTTTTTTATTTCCTCTTTGATTTCTTCAGTGATCCATTGGTTGTTTAGTAACATATTGTTTAGCTTCCACATGTTTATGTTTCTTTGTTAGTCCCCCACTACTATTGTGTTACTGTCAATTTCTTCTTTTATGGCTGTTAGTATTTGCCTTATATATTGGGGTGCTCCTTGTTGGGTACATATATATTTACAATTGTTATATATTCTTCTTGAATTGGTCTCTTGATCATTATGTAGTGTCCTTCTTTGTCTCTTGTAACAGTCTTTATTTTAAAGTCTATTTTGTCTGATATGAATATTGCTACTCCAGCTTTCTTTTGATTTCCATTTACATGGAATACGTTTTTCCATCCCCTCACTTTCAGTTTGTATGTGTCCCTAGATCTGAAGTGGGTCTCTTGTAGGCAGCAATATATACGGGCCTTGTTTTTGTATCCATTTAACCAGTCTGTGTCTTTTGGTTGGAGTATTTAATCCATTTATGTTTAAGGTGATCATCAATATATATGTTCTTAGAGCCATTTTGTTAATTGTTTTGGATTTCTTTTTGAAGGACTTTTTTCTTCCCTTCCTCTTTGTTCTCTTCTCTTGGGATTCCACGACTCTCTTTAGTGTTGTATTTGGACTACTTTTTGGTTTTTTTGTATGTATCTAATGTAGAGTTTTGGTTTGTGGTTCCCATAAGGTTTTGATATAGCAGTCTATACATATACAAGATTATTTTAAGTTGTTGGTCTCTTAATTTCCAATATCCTGCATTTGTACTCTCCTTTTCTCACAATTGCTGGTTTTGATATCATATTTGTGTGCAGATGATTTCCTTCCTTTACTATATGTTTGACTTTACTGGTGAGCTTTCTCATTTCTTGTTTCTAGTGTGTCCTTTTCTTTTCAGCCTACAGAAGTTCCTTTAGCATTTGTTGCAAAGCTGGGCTGGTGGCGCTGAATTCTCTTAGCTTTTGCTTATCTGTATAGGTTTTCAATTCTCTGTCGAATTTGAATGAGAGCCTTTCTGGGTAGAGTATTCTTGGCTGTAAGTTTTTCCCTTTCATCATTTTAAATATATCATGCAACTCCCTTCTGGCCTGCAGAGTTTCTGCTGAAAAATCAGCTGATAACCTGTGGGAATTCCCTTGTATGTTATTTGTTGCTTTTTCTTTGTTGATTTTAATATTTTTTCTTTGTCTTTAATTTTTGTCAGTTTGATTACTATGTGTCTTGGTGTGTTACTCCTTGGTTTTATCCTGCCTGGGACTCTCTGCACTTCCTGGACTTGGGTGACTGTTTCCTTTACCATGTTAGGGACGTTTTCAGCTATTATCTCTTCAAATATTTTCTCAGGTCCTTTCTCTCTCTCTTCTCCTTCTGGGACCTCTATAAGGTGAATGTTGGTGCATTTAATGTTGTCCCAGAGGTCTCTTAGATTGTTCTCATTTCTTTTCATTCTTTTTTCTTTATTCTGTCCCACAGTAATGATTTCCACCATTCTGTCTTCCAGCTCACTTACCATCCTTCTGCCTTATTCTTTGTTCTTTTATTCTTCTAGGTCTTTGTTAAACATTTTTTGTATCTTCTCAGTCTGTGCCTCCATTCTTTTTCTGAGATCTTGGATCATCTTTACTATTATTATTCTGAATTCTTTTTTTCAGGTAGATTGCCTATCTCCACTTCACTTAGTTGTTCTTCTGGGTTTTTATCTTGTTCCTTCGTCTGGGGCATATTCCTCTGCCATCTCATTTTGTCTAAATTTCTATGTTTGTGGTCTCCTTTCCACAGGCTGCAGGATCATAGTTCTTGCTTCTGATGTCTGCCCCATGGTAGGTGAGGTTGGTCCTGCTGCTTGTGCAGGATTCCTGATGGGAAGGACTGTTGCCTGCCCTCTGGTGGGTGGAGCTGGGTTTTGTCCCTCTCTTGGGCAGAGCCATGTCAAGTGTTGTGTTTAGAGGCAGCTGTAAGCTCAGTACAACTTTAGGAAGCCTGTCTGCTGATGGGTGGGGCTGGATTCCCACCCTGCCGGTTGTTTGGCCAGAAGCATCCCACAGTGGAGTCTGCAGGCTGCAGGGTGGGGCCAGGTCTCATTGCCAAAATGGAGAGCTCACAATGATCAGTATTCTGAGCCCTCCACCACCAGTGTCCTTGCCCCCACAGTGAGCCATAGCCAACCACTGCCTCCCCATGAGACCCTCCAAGACCCTCAGGTAGGTCTAGCCCAGGGTCCTATGGAGTCACTGCTTTGTGCTGGGTCCCAGTGCATGTGAAATCTTGTGTGCATCCTCCAAGAGTGGAGTCTTTGTTTCCCCCAGTCCTGTGGAGCTCCTGCACTCAAGCCCTACCGGCCTTCAAAGTCAAATGCTCTGGGGGTTCCTCCTCATGATGCCAGACCCTCAGGATGGGGAGCCTAACATGGGACTCAGAACTCTCACTCCTGTGGGGGAACCTCTGTGATATAATTATTTTCCAGTTTGTGTGTCACCCACCGGCAGGTATGGAATTTGATTATATCGCAAAAGCTCCCCTCCTACTGTCTCTTTGTGGCTTCTTCTTTGTCTTTGGACATAAAATATCTTTTTTGATAGGTTCCAGTCTTTTCTGTCGATGGATGTTCAACAGTTAGTTGTGATTTTGGTGTTTTTGTGAGAGGAGGTGAGCATAAGTCCTTCTATTCTACCATCTTGTCCAGAATCCTGATTTGCTAATATTTTACTTGGGATTTCAGTATATCTAGTGCTGAGTGAGTTAGGTCTGTAATCATCTATTTTGTGGTCTCTTTGGCAGGTTTCTGTGTCCAGGTTATACAGCTTCATTATAAAATTTGGGACATCTCTGCTGTATGCTCTAGGAATTATCTGTTCCTGAAATGTACAAAAGAACCTCCCTATGAAACTAATCAGGATTCTTTGGGAGTTAGTAGTGCCTTTTTAAAAACAGCTTTATGGACTTTCTTTGTAAAGGAGCTGGTGACGTAGGTGTGCTGAGACACCATGAATTGAAGAAAAAAAAATCCTGAATAGGTTACCAGAGTAATTCAAGGTAAACTACAAATAAAGGATAATTGAGACAGCAGGGAAAAAGAAAAAAAAACAGCTTTATAGAGGTATAATTTATATACAAAAAAACTGCACATATTTAATCTATACAATTTGATGAATTTGTACATGTATACGCTTAGGATACCACCACCACAATCAAGGTAACAGACATACCCATCACCTTCACAAGTTTCCTTGTGTCCCTTTGTTTTTCTCTGTTGTTCGTTTTTGTGGTGAGAACACTTAACATGAGATCTACCCTCTTAATAGATGTTTAAGTGCACAACATAATATTGCTGATTATAGGCCCTATATTGTATAACAGATCTCTAGAACTTATAAACTGCATACTGAAAAGTAGTGCTTTAAAATGTTCTAAATGTTCTCTTCTTGATTCCATGTCAATACTTTAAAGTTTCCTTTTAAGTGATTCATTTTATTGAGAGTTTCATGTTTATTACCTATACTTGAACAGAGTACTTCCATATTTTTTAATCTCCTCTGTGTTCTTTATTTTTTTTCACTAAACAAACTTGCCAGAAATTTGGCTATTTTATTCATTTTCATGAACATCCAGGTCTCAGATTTATCAGTTCCACTATTTTTAGGCAAATTGATTCATTCCTTTCTGCTTCTATCTCTATTGATTCTTCCCTCACCTTCTTTAAGTTTACTATGTGGTTGCTTGGCAGGCTTATATAAATAAATGGTGATCTAGCAGGAGCCTAAGGTTATTCACTCCCAGGTCCTGGCCTCCCACATTCTAGAACCCGGGCTGCTCTACCTCCTTCTCCAACTCCCCACCAGTCCAGTGTTCCTAGGTCCCCCAGCTCTATCTCTGTACTTTTGAATCATAGCCTCTTGAACAAAACTCTGCTGTCTCTTCAACTTGATCCCCATTCCTCTCTTTACCAAATTCAGGGTATAGGAAGTTTTCCTAGATAAATTACTATTTCTTCCCTCTTTGAACCAAGGGGAATCAGAGAAGAGAGATCCACTTCTGTATTCTAAGCAGTCCTCCAGATACGCCTTAGCTAGAGCCCCTTTTACTTCATCCATCCCAAGTGGCCTGACCCGTGACAAGGACCTTCTCTCACACCTTGGGACTCTCCCCCAGAACTGCAAACAAAGAGAAACCAAGGAAATGACTCAGATTTTATTATTGTTTGGTCTGTGTGTGGTTAGTCATGGGTGCCTCTGAGCTCATGTTATGGAAACAGCTCTGGCCACTCTGAAGGTGGGTTTGTGCCCTTTGCCAGCTATCCATTTGGCTTTGTCCTTGGCCCCCTACTTTGCCCCATAGGTCAACCAGAGGAAAGACTTGAAACTCAGGCTAAGTTGATCAGATTATTACCAGCCTCCTGGGTTTTGACAGGACCTGCAGCATCTGTTTCTCACAATAAGGTAATAGAATTTTTCTTTTGTCCTCAGCCTACCCAAGCACAGATCACTAGAAATCTTCACGTTCTAGGATCAACATTACCACTTCCTTCTATATATGCGTCAATTTGTTCCACCTCTAGTCCCAAGAAAAATCTCTCTCCTAACATACTGGGTCACTTTCTTTTTTTTTTTTAAGTTATTTTTTAAAAATATTTATTTAGGCTGTGCTGGGTCTTCGTTGTGGCACGCGGGATTTGCGTCGTGGCATGCGGGATCTTTCAGTTGCAGCATGCGGACTCAGTTGCGGCATGTGGACTTCTTAGTTGCGGCATGCAAACTCTTAGTTGCAGCATGCATGCAGGATCTAGTTCCCTGACCAGGGATAGAACCCAGACCCCCTGCATTGGGAGCGCAGAGTTTTACCCACTGGACCACCAGGGAACTTGCCCTGGGTCACTTTCTTTTATCAGACAATAGGAGTGTCCAGATAACTCTGGGAAAATGTAGTTGCCGGCTTCAAGGCAAAGAATGCATCTCCCAACTTTCCAAAAGGTGTATGATGTGGTTTTTGTTATTGTTGTTGTTTAGTTTAATATCCAGGTGCCTTTGCAGAAGCTCTCATAAACCCTTTTTGGAAGTATGTAGAGAAAAATGCATGAATAAGTAAGAGCCCCCAATTCCACTGAAAATGATAATTATTTTATTTCCTGGGCCCAGAGCTAGGGGTAGGAGGGAAGATCCTCCAGACGGTCCTCACTCCTTCCTGCCCCACAGACAGCCCATGTAGGAAAGGCCAGAGGGTAGAGGGTACTGATGCTCATCTGATGAGTGGACCTGGTCACATCCCCAGCCCTGAACTTGACCGCCAGGACCCATGGGTGAGTCAGGAGCCAAGGAGGGCACACTTGCCTTTCACCCATGTTCCGGGGATGAGAAGTGGAAAAATCAAAGTGACCCACTGGAAAACCAATGGTCTTCCCTAGAGCAGTGATGTAATTAGGAGCCCTGCCAGTCAGTGCCCATAAGTACTTTGTGAAGCACTTCCTGCAAGAAATTAAGCCCCTGTCCAATGGCTTTCCGATAAGAGAAATAATATATCTGAATTTTATGCATTCAGAAATAAATTTTTGCAGTTGTTGCTCTTTACGTGTAGCAGCTGAACAGCCTTAAATATTTGGACGTCTCTCTGATCATATTTGGAATAATGATGAAAGCCATGAATGACAGCGTACAAAGCCTGACATGTTTATTGTCGGCAATCCATTTTATAGCCCTTTCTTTTAGGGCTTGAGTTGCTGCAGGATGACTGCAAGCTGGTTACAAAGAGAACTCCAGAGTTGTCTCTCGGTTCAGCCCTCTGGGCAGGGTCTCAGAGTTGGACCACAGGCCTGAGGCAGGTGAAGACCTTTTCTCACCAGCACTAACTCTCACCGACAGTGCCACCCGTCATCCGTGTCTATCCAGAGACCCAGGCACAGGAACCCGGAGTGGCAGCTAGCCTGAGATGTCACGCAGAGGGCATACCTATGCCCAGAATCACTTGGCTAAAAAATGGCATGGATGTCTCAACCCAGATGTCGAAACAGCTTTCCCTTTTAGGTAAGAGCTCCACTCGGTGTCTCTGTGCCATTATTCCCATCAAGTTCAAGCTGACGCTCTCCCCAGGAATGGAAGGGAGAGGAGTGATTTGTTTCTAAGTCAGACGTTCGGGGAGCAAACAGATATCTCCCCCAGTTTCCCTGCTCTCTGGACTCACACAGATCTTTCTGAGCACAATGATGAGACGCTGTCAATCAGGTCCCAGGTCACCTGCAGTTCATTTCTGCTGTTCCAGCCCTTCCTGGGTGTGTATCAGGGTACTGGCTGCCCTCAGCCCTGCTGAGGGGCTGTGCTTTTAACCTCAACACTCTCAATAGAAGGGAGAAGGGAGGAAGGCTGGAGGTCCCAGCTGAACAGGCCGCCCTGAGCACTGTCCCTTCCACAGCCAATGGGAGCGAACTCCACATCGGCAGTGTTCGGTATGAAGACACAGGGGCGTATACCTGCATTGCCAAAAATGAAGTGGGCGTGGACGAAGATATTTCCTCCCTCTTCATCGAAGACTCGGCTAGAAAGACCCGTGAGTCCACGCTTGCCTTTGAGCTCCTCACTAAGCTGGTTGGGGGATGTTGGGTGGCAAGGGCCACAGCCACCAATCATGAGCCCCCTCATATCCTTCTGTGCTCAAAGCTGGAGACAGAGGGTGGCCAGAGGTGGGTAGACCTTCCCTGTAAACATAGACAACTCTGGAGGCATAGACAGGGAAACTCTCTGGACAGCAGACAGAACCCAGGACCACAAGGAAGCTCGCATATCACATCCCCAGTCCTGCCTCCTCCTTGCTCTGTCCCTCAGCCACAAAAGTGTTCATGCTAACCACGCACCAGCTGTTGCTGCCCATCCACAGCCCGGGAACTGGCCTGTGCACTCTCACACGCCTGTCTTTACTCCAGGGATTGTTGCCCACCAGGGGTGCTAAGCAGGCTCTCCCTCGTAGCTACCACTCCCCAAGAGACCATGCAAGGTTGATTTCATGGATATGGGTGTGGGACATGGTCCCTTTCCCTTGATCAAAGGCTCTAAGCTGAGTCTTTCTCATCAAGGGAGAAAATCAGAAGTACTGCAGGTGGTCTTCCTAAGGAGAATCCTAGCAGAAAACCAGGTTGCTCCTGGAAGTAGTCCAGGAGGTCTGGGAGAGACGTTGCTTGCTCTTTATCATCCACAGAATAGGAGAGTCCCATTAGCTTCTGTGATCCTGGAACCTGATTCATTAGGAACCAAAAGGGTCCTGAGCCCTGGAAGCATTTGTCCACGTCCAGCGTCCCCCCTCAGTATTGCTGGGGCCAGGAGTGGTGCAGGTTCTAAACATGATGAACTAGATACCGGTATGTTCATGAACTGAATCACTACAAGGAAGGTTCTGAAGTTGCTTTCTTCTTTTTTTTCCTTCGCTCCATCACATTCCTGCTTTCACCGTTCTCTGATGCTGCAGTTGCAAACATTCTATGGCGAGAAGAAGGTACCAAGCTTTCTTATTCTGTGTCGTGCCTGTGATCACGTGTGTTCATGGTTCCATAACAGGCCATCTTTTTTTTTTTAACACCTTTATTGGAGTATAACTGTTTTACAATAGTGTGTTAGTTTCTCCTTTACAACAAAATGAATCAGTTATACATATACATATGTTCCCATATCTCTTCCCTCTTGCGTCTCCCTCCCTCCCACCCTCCCTATCCCACCCCTCTCATGGTCACAAAGCACAGCAGGCCATCTTTCCATAAGCCACCAACAGCTTTTCCAGACATCAAGCTGTCCCCACAAGTGGGGTCCACGGGCCAAATCAGATGGGAGAGGGGAAGTCCATGTTTAAATCAAGTGGCACACTTGAGGCAGATTTAAACTTACTACTGTCTTTAACGGACATTAGACAATTAGAATTTTTAAAACGAAAGTTTCCATTTAAAGCAATTTTGAAACCTCCACTGAAGCCAGCTTCTTGGCACGGGTCCTGGTCAGAGTTGGACCTTAAACTTTTTTTCCAATAACTGATACTGGTGTTGGGGTTTAGTGTACACTTTGAGGAAATGCTGAATAAAAAAGCTACCATGATTTCTGTAAATGTATGTTTACATGTACATTTCTAAATGAATGGGTTTTTAACATTTGTATCTATCTAACAATCTGTAGATATTAGGTTGGGCCATACAAAATTGCCATTTTTGTATATCAAAAATGGTCTAATAACATGGCTCCAAAAATAGCGGGCACATGTGGGCACTGGGTTAAAGAGCCCGAGTCACTCTGTGGGGTGTATGTGCATTTGTGGACCCAAACCCTACCTATGAACCCCTCCACCAGAGAGTCCAAATCCCCTGAGGTAACTTATTCTCCAGCTAAGTAGACAGAGGGACGGTTTGAGAAGCAGCAGAAAGCACCATGCAATTTCGGGGCTAAGCACTAAATTTCCTCCTTTAAAACCCATCATATTTCCTCATATGTTTTCCTTAAGAACTTCCATGTTACCTACAATCTAGTATATGCACGCATACACGCACTCAGAGTAATTTCCTGAATGTCAGGCACAAATGCTCACACAGTAAGTCTGGGAGCAAAACAAAGGCAGAGCCCGGAAAATGAGGGATTGCTGCCAATGGGCTTTAGGAATCCTCAGAAGGAAAGTCAGAGCAGCAGTTGCTAATCAGGGACAGTGGTCCCTTGACGCTGCCTGTGTCTTTAAAAGGTGTTTTCTAAGGGGTGTTTCCAAATTTCAAAAGTGGAGACCTGCAGAGAATGCAGGAGGCCCTGGAAAGTGTTAAATGCAGCTCTGGAGGCCCAAAGGCCAACTTAAGACCCACAGCTGCCTCGGGGCTTTAGGCTGGCTGTTGCTGTGCTAATATTGGACAACCCAGCAGCGAACAAACTCCGTCACGCCTGGACAGCTAGCTGCTCACACCCCTCCCTGCTCAAACTCCAGGCCTGGAGATAGGGAAATACAGAAGCAAAAGCAAAGAAGCCAGCAGGGCCCCAGAGCGCTGTCAGCTCTCAATAGGAGCAGTGAAATGATGGGCGCGCAGAAGCAGAGAAAGCTCCTGTGTGCCCCCTTGGTCAAGCTAATCACAAGCAGAACCTTCCAGGTTGTGAGTTAGAAAACAGTAAAACAGGCAAATAGGAATCACCGTTCCACTTGCTTTCAGGGGCTCTGCAGGTGAAGTCAGTTATTTGTGGAGCAAGGCCTTGTTGAGCCTCACGTCGCACTGTTGACTGTGACAAGGCCCGGTGCTCAGCCTGCAGTGTAACCACAGCTGCAAAGCCCACGTGGGCTCTACTAAGCTTTCCATCTCATGTGGGTTCTTCCAGCCACTGATTTTCCAAAAACCTTGGGAGGCTATTGCAGGGTCTGTGGTCTTGCAGGGACTTTGACCCCTTCTGGCCCCTACAGATTTGAGTGAGAGAAGCGTGCCAGGTGAGAGTGTACAGAAGAGAAAGTCCTCCTGGAGACAGGATAGATTGGGGTCAGAGCGAATGTGTGCTACGTAGCCCACTCCAAACACTGGGCCACCGTGTAGGAGGCGCTGGCCTGCTTCGTCTGGCTCTCAGGACAGGCTGCCCAGCACCCCAGGATTCCCACTGGGACTTATGCAGTGCTCCTAGGTGCTCCCAGTTTCTGAGAGGCTGGCGTCTAGCTGTCTTTGGTGGCAGGAGCCCTCCTGCCCGGAGCCCCTCTCAGCACAGAACCAGAGGCAGGTGAGGCTGTGTCACACAGTCAGGGACCTCTCTCCACACTGGGAACCACAGGCACTGGTGAAAATGACCTGCAGAGCCCCTGAAAGCAAGTGGAACGGTGATTCCTATTTGCCTGTTTTATTGTTTTCTAACTCACTAAAAACTTACCCAGCTAGTCAGTTAAGTCAGTACACTGGTTTTCTCAGCAAGACTGGAAAGAGAGAATTTTCCACTTAGCTAATTCTCTTAGAATTCATAGCAATCTTTTCAATGTTTTACCTTCAAACGAAATGAAGGGAAGGAGGAAGGGGAGGGGAGAAAGAGGGAGAACTCTAAACCTTACCCACCCTTGTGCCATGTTGACCTTTCATGGAGAGCAGGGTGAGGGGACAGAGCCCAGGGCTGGGGCTCGGGGTCTAACCCCCACTCGGGCACGAAGGCACATGGCCTCAGCCAAGCCCCTCCCCATCTTGGACCTCAGGTTCTTTGTCTTTAAAATAAGGAGGCTGGGGCTTCCCTGGTGGCGCAGTGGTTGCGCGTCCGCCTGCCGATGCAGGGGAACCGGGTTCGCGCCCCGGTCTGGGAGGATCCCACGTGCCGCGGAGCGGCTGGGCCCGTG
>NC_041221.1:129856752-129879040 GCF_002837175.3 Physeter macrocephalus | reverse complement strand
AAAAAAAAAAAAAAAAAAAAAATAAGGAGGCTGAACTAACTTGTCCCCAAGGCCCCTTCTCTGCTGGTCTGAGATTTCTCCCCAGACAGTCCTGGGCTGGGATGGGTGTGCAGGCAGGTGGCCTAACCAGGCTGTGGGCTCTGTCGCCTGGCCTGGGGCTGCTGTAGGGAAACTGGTAGGGCAGATGTTGGAGCAAACTGTCTTGAAGGAAGGGCCACGAGCACAGACAGGCCCGGTTTGGACAAAGGAATACCAGCCACAGCTCGCTTAAGCCCTCACATCCCAGGTAGCAGCACTGTACATAAATGTGTTTAAAAAAAAATAAAAGCCTTTGCTTTTTTGGCATCACCTGATCCATTCTGATCTGACTGGTTGACAAGGACCACGGGAGACTTTGCCTTACAGAACAGAAAAGGTCAAATGTATGTCAAAGCCAAGGCTATCATTTATTTGAAAACTTGGGTTGGCGGCCAGCCCTGGATGACCTGGCACAGGTATGCGTGTCTGGGAGGACAGCCTGGGGATTGCAGAGCGCTCGGTGTACATATTGATTCGCAGCCCTTGGGCACTCGCTCCCCACACACCGCCTGCTCATCTCTCTTCACCCCACCTCGACCAGGCCTTGCACTCTCTGCCTGTATCAGACGCAGCCAAACGGTAGGTTTCATCTGTGCCTGATGTGGCATGTGACCCTGCCTGGGGGCCAACTGCTAGGAGGGGCATAAGCATGGCTGTGCTTGCTCCTCGCAGGCCTCAGTGTGGGAAACATGTTCTACATCTTCTCCGACGATGGCATAATCATCCTGCACCCAGTGGACTGTGAGATCCAGAGGCACCTCAAACCCATGGAGAAGATCTTCATGAGCTACGTAAGTGTCTGTGCCTGGGGCACGTCCGTCTCACACACAGCATCCTGAGAGGCAGCCTCTCACCATGTGTGTGCCACTTGATTTCTTAAATTCCATTTGCTGCATGTGGTGTGGCTCCAGATGTGGTTCAAGGCTAAGGAAGGAGCACATGAGGCTTAAACTCTCATTCCTTCCTCCAGCGGCCACTTCCATGCACTGAGCCTGAGGGGAGGCCCAGGGCGGACAGATGGGTTCCTGGCCTCTGCGAGTTCACAGTCAAATGACGGAAACGGAAGTGTGAACAGACAGCTGCCAAACAAGTGCTGCTAGAAGGATGTGTAAGGTGCACTGGAGGAGAGAGGCCTCTCCAGACCTTGGGGGACAAAGTCAGAGAAGGCTCCTGGGGCAGGTGATGCCTGGGCTCAGCTGTGATGGGAATTGGTGATGGGTTTCGAGAGGAAATGTCATGAATATGGAGCACAGAGGCATAAAACATCAGGTCACATTCAGGGAACCGCAAATATTCTCTATGCCTGGAGGGACGAATGGATGTGGGAAGGGCCTCAGATTTAGGATGACGGTAGGTAAGGGTCAAAGCTGAGGAGTTCTCATGGGAAGCACTGAAGAACTTCAAGTGAAGGATGGCCAGGAGCAGGGTGCTTTGGGACCTGTGCAGGGCCTCACGGCAGGTAATGATCAGAAGGGTTGCGCTAGAAACACAGAAGGGGGTGAAGAGGCTGTTGTGATCACCCAGGTGAGGGTGGTGACCTGGGTTAAGCCAGTGGTGGTGGGAATGGGAAGCACTGAATAGATTTTAGAGCTTGGAGGCCCTCAGTGGCCTCCAGGGAACAGGGGAGAGAGCTTGAAATGTGTGACTGGCCCATGCATCAGAGCTGCTGTGAACAAATAAGAGGCCAGGTAGAAAGTGGCAACGTGACATGCAGTGGGCAGGGGCAAAAGAGATGATTGCGGGTAGCAGGTCCAGAAAAACTCTTCCAACCCTCAAGACCCAGCTGTCAGGAGGTGTCCTCCAGAGCTGTGCTTCCCCACCCCACGGCTCTGTCCCTCCCACTGGTATCCCACTTGGTGTTGCGTTGGTGGTTTCTTGCTCGAGGTCTGACCTCTTCTACTAATCCCTAGCGACTTGAGGGTAGAAGTATGGCATTAATCCACGAGTCATCTAAAAGCCCCCACGTGCCCTCTCCTTGAAGACAGACAGTGGGTAAACTGGGGCACAGTAACGGGCTTGGAGCTAATGGAGCAAGTGGGCCTGGCCCAGACAAGTTCCTGAAACAAGTGTGTTGCATTGCTGTCCTGACTGGTGGTGTACCTCAGAGCGTCGCATTTCTCACATTTGCAGCTTGGGAGCAGCTGTTTTCCAGGCTATTTCCTTTGAATTAATCATGTTTTAAAGTATTACCTCTGATAAGTTTTCCCTCCACGTGATAGCCACAAAACCATCGAGAAAGAGTGGTCCTAGCTAATTTCCAGCAGTTAGGTTTGAATAATTGTAACCCATCACATTGGCACTAGTTTCTCATATATTTGCAATAACTTAACCCGTAGCTTGTAGGGGACATCTCTCAAATCCTAACCAGGGCTCAGTTTTCCGAAGAAACTAGAACAAGACACAGTAAGAGAGGTCTTGTAGGCATTTCAGGCAACACAAGACCTCCGTGAGCTATGGAACAGTCCCAAATAACATTTTCCTCATCTAAAAAATGCCTAGAACCTCACAGGAATGTTACAATGAGCTGACCCTCTTTCTCAAGTGCTGAGTGAGTAGGAGGTTGGCATCTCATCTCCGGCCCCTCTGCTGGATGAGATGTCCACTTTGCCCAGCAGGAAGTGGCAGGATTAATAGCTAAGGGCACAGGCTTTAGAACAGGATCTGCACAGGTGGGTTCAGGTCCCACCTCTGTCACTCAGCAGGCTAAGTGGCTTTAGAAAAGTTACTTAACCCCTCTAAGCCTCTGTTTTCTCACAGGCAAATTGGGGTTATTGTGAGGATTAAATGTGATGACAGTGTGGCAAGCGTAAAAGGAGAAAGACCTGTTTCAAAGCTATTGCAGCCATTTAGGAAAGAAACGGGGCTGGAGATGGAAAGTAGAAGAACTCCGAGATTTAGGAGGCAATCTCTGGAGTCCTCGGTGACTAATTCACAGTGACTTGTGTGGGAGAAGGAAGAATCAAAGATGGTGTTCCTGCTTTGGACTTGGCTGACCAGATGCTGATGAGGACCCAGAGGAGGAGCAGGGATGGAGGCGAGGACCGGTTCAGATGTGGATGGTTGTGTATGAGGTGACTGTAGGGGAACCACGTGGGAACTGGGGAAGGTGGTTCTGAGCTAAAGACACAGATCTGGGAGCCATCAGCATGAGGGTACTGATGAAAGCCCGGATGGGAGACCCGATCGCCAAGGGTGCATGTGAGAGATTTGAGTCGGGCGCCTAGCACAGAACCCTGGGAGGCATCAGCAGTTAAGGGGCAGAGGCACCAAGAGGAACCACAAAGGTTGAGACAGTGTTGGACAAGAGGCATGAGGAGAAACATAAGACTGTGTATCATGGAAGACTAAAGGAAAAGAAGGTCCCCCTTTCTCTCATTTATTCACTCAACAAATATATTTTAGGCACCAATTCTGTGTCAGGCGCTTTACTAGGTGCTAAGAGTATGGCAATGAGCCCAACAAAGAGCGTGCTCTCAAGGTGCTTACTATCTGGTGAAAAAAGAAAGACTAAACATAGGTAGACAAACAAACGCAGAAGGTCAAGTGGTAGATGAGAAACGCAGCAAGGTGAGGCAGTGAGGATGCCGGGGCGCTAAGCCAGGTGAGACCAGAGAGGGTGTCTCAAGAAGACGACACGTAAGCTGACACCCACAGGACGTGAGGAAATAAACCAGGTAGACATCTGACGAAGAGCCAGCTGCACAGGCCCTGGTGCAGGAGGGCGGCGTGAGTGCAGAAGAGCAAGCATGCCATGTGCACAGGATGGATGGGAAAAGGAGAAAAAAGGCAGAGATGGGCAGAGGAGCCAGAGTGTTCAGGGCCTCGTTGGCTTCAGGGAAGACTTGGACCCTGTTCTGAGCAAGAAAGAATGTTACTGTGGTGGAGGGAGTTGAGCTGACTTGTATTTCACAGTGATCCCTGTGGTTTCTGTGTCAAGAACAACTAGCAGGAGGCCAGGGTGGAATCAAGGAGCACAGTCTGAATGCTGTAGCAGTTACTCAAGAGACAGATGTGGCTTGAGCCAAGGTGACAGAGGTGGAAGTGGTTGGAAAATTCTGAATATATTCTTGAAGGTAAAACTGAAATGATTTTTGATGCATTGGATGAAGGCTGAGGGCATGGGGAGAGAAAGCAGTCAAAGGTGACCTGAAAGGTTTGGTCTAAGGAATTAAAACAAGGGAGCTGCCATTTATTTGAGTGGAATGAGCAGGATTGGGAGGCAAAATTGAGAGTTGATTTTGGACTTACACATTTGAGATGTAAATTAAATAGCCAGGTAGACCTAGGAAGTGGCTAAGTCTGGAGTTCCGAGAAGAGGACTGAGCGAAAGATATGGATTTGGGAGTTGTAAGCACGTAGATTGTGTCTAAAGTCATAGGCGTAGATTAACAAAGATTAGCAAAGGGAGTGGATTTTAGAGAAGTCGTCCAGGAGCGACCTCTGAGCATCCCGGCATCTAGAGATCAGCAAACAGAGTAGGACTGAGCAGCAGAGAAGGATCAGCCAGTGGGGAGGATGGAGGGAAAAGAACCAAGGAGTAGTCAAGACGCTGTCAGATGATGCCCCAAGTTCAAATAAAATGATGGCAGAGCTTGAATGTAATAACTGAGAAGTCAGCCTGGAGCTCGGTGAGAACACCACCAGCTCTGTGCTGAGGACTACAGCCAGAGGATTAAGGAGCTTGTGAGAGGTGAGGAAGCCGAGGGTGCATAGGTAACTCCTTCAGGAGTCTGGTCATTGACAGAAGTTGTTTACACGATGGATGGGGATGAGGAAAGGGAGAAGGTAGCTCACAAGAGTGGAAGAACACGGACCACGCAGCTGCTGATTGAGAGGCCGGCAAAGAGAGTTACGGCCTCAGTAGGAGCAGGAGGAGGTGAAAGATGAACGGAACGTGGAGTGAAAACCTGGTGATGCGGGAGGGCTCACGTGCTGTGCTCTTTGGATGTGAAGAATTCTGAGAGAGGAAGGGACAGAGCAGGGTCGGGGAGAGGGAACCCAGCGATGATGGGGGAACAGGAAATTAAGAAGACATATGGCAACCTATCTCCTTTACAGGAAGAAATCTGTCCTCAAAGGGAAGGAGGCGCCACCCAGCCCTGCCAGTGGGCCTCAGCAGTGAATGTCAGACACCGCTACATCTACGTGGCCCAGCCCGCACTGAGCAGAGTCCTCGTGGTCGACGTGCAGGCCCAGAAAGTCCTCCAGGTACATCTCTCTAAGGGAGGGGGGAGCTTCCAGTTCTGGGGCACAGCCGGCCACATCCTTCTTTGTTTTCCGCACACGCCCCAGCTCCTAGGAGAGGTGGTCAGAAGTGGGAGGGAGCAAAGAAGATTCATGTGCATTTTTCATCAAGTATTTATCGCCTACTATGTGCCAAACTTTGGTCTAGGTGCTTGGAAAACAGCCATGAATGAGCAAGTCCTAGAAATTATATTCTAGTTGGGGAGACAGACCATAAATCAGAATTTTAGGGAGCTATAGATGGTAAGAGCTATTTACAGGTTGAAAGGGACAGAGGAACTGGAAGACTATTTTTAACTGGGCCTCACTCTGGAAGTGAACAGAATCTGAGATCTGAATGCCAGGTGGGACTCCCGCTCTGGGAGCAGAGGGAAAGCCAGTGGGACTGGCGCACAGCCAGGAAGGGGAGAGTAGGATGTGGCGAAGTCAGGGGTAAACAAAGGCCAGTGAGATAGCCAGACATTCAGGTGTTTTAATTAGGGGAGTGACATAATCTGACGTTTTTAAAGAGTCAATCTGCTGCTCAGTGAAGGGCAGACTGGAAGATAGAACAGAGATATTGGTCACTGAAATAATCTGGGCAAGATGATGACAGCAGTGGAGGTGGTAAGAAGCTATCAAAGTCTTGCTATATTTTAAATGTAGACCCCAAAAGATTTTCTGCTCGATTGAATGTAAGGTTTGAGGGAAAGGAATAATAATAATTGTAATAATAATAATAATTTAAGCAACTGCAGAATGATGATGCCATTTACTGTGTGTGGTGGGATGAATAATGGCCCCCAAGATGTCCACATCCTAATCCTCAGAACCTATGAATGTCACCTTATATAGCAAAAGGGATTTTGCAGGTATGATTAAGATTTTTTTTTTACTTTTTTTTATTGGCGTAGAGTTGATTTACAATGTTGTGTTCGTTTCTGCTGTACAGCAAAGTAAATCAGTTATACATATACATATATCCACTTTTTTTTCGATTCTTTTCCCATATAGATCATTACAGAGTACTGAGTAGAGGTCCCTGTGCTATACAATAGGTCCGTATTAGTTGTCTATTTTATCTATAGTAATGTGTATATGTCATTCCCAATCTCCCAATTTATCCCTCCCCCACTCTTTCCCCCCGGTAACCGTAAGTTTGTTTTCTACATCTGTGACTCTATTTCTATTTTGTAGTAAGTTCATTTGTATCATTTTTTTTAGATTCCACATGTAAGTGATATCATATGATATTTGTCTTTCTCTGTCTTACTTCACTCAGTATGAGAATCTCTAGGTCCATTCATGTTGCTGCAAATGGCATTATTTCATTCTTTTTTATGGCTGAGTAATATTCCAGTGTGTGTGTGTGTGTGTGTGTGTGTGTGTGTGTGTGTGTGTGTGTGTGTGTGTGTGTGTGTATCACATCTTCTTTATCCACTCCTCTTTTGATGGACATTTAGGCTGCTTCCATGTCTTGGCTATAGTAAATAATGCTACAATGAACATTAGGGTGCATGGATCTTTTCAAATTATGGTTTTCTCCAGATATATGCTCAGGAGTGGGATTGCTGGATCATATGGTAACCCTGTTTTTAGTTTTTTAAGGAAACTCCATACTGTTCTCCATAATGGCTGTACCAATTTACATTCCTACCAACAGTGTAGGAGGGCTCCCTTTTCGCCACACCCTCTCCAGCATATATTGTTGGTAGACTTTTTGATGATGGCCATTCTGACCAGTGTGAGATGATACCTCATTGTACTTTTGATTTGCACTTCTCTAATAATTAGTGATGTTGAGCAGCTTTTCACATGCTTTTTGGCCACCTGTATGTCTTCTTTGGAGAAATGTCTATTTAGGTCTTCTGCCCCGTTTTTGATTGGGTTGTTTGTTTGTCTGATATTGAGCTGCATGAGCTGTTTGTATATCTTGGAGATTGATTCCTTGTCAGTCGCTTCATTTGCAAATATTTTCTCCCATTCTGTGGATTGTCTTTTCATTTTGTTTATGGTTTCCTTTGCTGTGCAAAAGCTTTAGAGTTTCATTAGGTCCCATTGTTTATTTTTCTTTTTATTTTCATTACTCTCGGAGGTGGATCAAAAAAGGTCTTGCTGCAGTTTATGTCAAAAAGCATTCTGCCTATGTTTTCCTCTGACAGTTTTAGTGTCTGGCCTTACATTTAGGTCTTTAATCCATTTTGAGTTTATTTTTGTGTATGGTGTTAGAGAATGTTCTAATTTCATTCTTTTACATGTAGCTGTCCAGTTTTCCCAGCACCACTTTTGAAGAGACTGTCTATTCTCCATTGTATATTCTTGCCTCCTTTCTCATGGATTAGGTGGCCATAGGTGTGTGGGTTTATCTCTGGACTTTCTATCCTGTTCCATTGATCTATATTTCTAGTTTTGTGCCAATACCATACTGTTTTGATGATTGTCGCTTTGTAGTATGGTCTGAAGTCAGGGAGTCTGATTCCTTCAGCTCCGTTTTTCTTTCTCAAGATTGCTTTGCCTATTTGGGGTCTTTTGAGTTTCCATGCAAACTGTAAACATTTTTGTTCAAATTAAGGATTTTTAAATGGGGAGTTATCCTGGATTATCTGGGTGAGCCCTAACTGCAAGCACAAGTATCCTCATAAGAGGGAGGCAGGAAAAAATGTGACAACATAGAAGGAGGAGGCAGTTTAAGGACTAAAGCAGGTTTGCTACACTGCTGGCTTTGAAGATCGGAGGGAGAGGCCATAAGCCAAGGAATGCAGCTCTAGAGGCTGGAAAAAGCAAGAAAATGCATTCTCCCTTAGAGCCTCTAGAGGGAGCACTACCTTGCATACATATCTATTCTGCCAATGAGATTAATTTTGGACTTCTGTCCTTCAGAACTGTAAGAGAATAAGTTTGTTTTTTTAGGCCACCAAGTTTGTGACAATGTTACTGCAGCAATAGGATCTAATACACTCTGATAGAGGCTTTGAGCAAGGCAGGGGATACAGGTCATGAAGCAGATACAGGGGAAAATTAGTAATTCAGCTTTAGATTTGTTAAGCTTGAGCTGCCATTTTATATATATATACATATGCAATTGGATAAATAGGTCTGGAGTCAAAGGAGAGGTCTAGGCTGGAGATATGAATGTGGGCATCATCCCCATGTGAACTGTATTAAATCCAGTTAGCTGGAGGAAATCATGGAGGGAAGTACAGTTAGAAAAGAGGTCAAGGTTGGATCCTTGAAGTATTCCAACACTTAAAGATCAGGAATGAGAGAGGAAGCCAACAAAGGAGACCAAGAAGGAGTAGCCTAAAAGGTAGGAAGAAAATGAGGAGAGGGTGGTGTTCCACAAGCCAAGAAAAGGCTTTTTAAGGGAGAGTTAGTGGCCAGTGGTGTCAAAGGTTGCTGAAAGCATTTGTATGTTATGAAGACTGAGAACTAACCATTGGATTTGGTACCACATGGATCACCTTGGCGGGAATAGCTAGGACTATAATGGCAGAATGCAAGCCTGAGGGGGTGGATTCAAGTTAGAATCAGAGGGAGTAGAGATGGTGAATATAGACAACTATTTTCAGGGGTTTTGCTATAAATATGAGAAAAAGTAGACAAATGAGGCAGTAGCTGGAAGAGGATGCTGAAGAAACTTTTAGAATAGGTGATATTACAGCATTTGTATGCTAATGGGAAAAATTTCTCCCACAATTCTTCCCTTTCTTCTGCATCATCAAAGTAGGCAGTAGTCAGTGGAATCCAGATCATACAAGTAGATATGCTAGCCTAAGATAAAAGCACATTCTTTCATCATAACAGGAAGAAATAGAAAGTATTCAGGCACAGGTGCAAATAGGTGATACAATTGGTGATAGCTGGATGACCTTCTCTTCTGGTTGCCTTTATTTTCTCAGTGAAATAAAAAGGAAAATTATCACCAAGGCTGGAGGTCTAAGGAAAGAGGTAAAAGTTGGATGTGAGATTGAACTGACCAGGGAAATGTGATAGGACTGCAGGGCAATAGTGAAGGCCCACTTAAGGATGAGGGGTGCAAATGTAAAGTCACACCAGTGAGGAGGGTTGTATCTTTTTTTCCCAGGAAGGCTCAGCTGCCCAGGTGCAGAATCATTGTTGGGAGAAAGTTGTATAAAAACCAGGGTTGTGGTTGTGGTTTCTCCTGAAAAATATGATAGGAGACTTTCCAGCTATCTTTTTGTTATTGATTTCCCTGGCCAGAGAAAGTACTCTGAATAATTTAAATCCTTTGAAATTTATTGAAGCTTGCTTTATAACTCAGCTTATCAACTTTCATAAATGTTCTATGTACACTTTAAAAGAATGTGTATTCTAATGTTTTAGGTAGATTTTACATATATGTCAATTATGTCAAGTTGGTTTATTGTATTGTTCAGATATTCTAAGTGATTTTTTTGTCCACTTAGTCTACCAGCTGTGGAGAGGCATGTTGAAGTCTCCCACTGTGATTGTAGATTTATCAAGTTCCATCCATTGTTGCTTTAAAATTATAGTATCTTCCTGCAGGGGAAGACTTCTTTCTTCTTACAAAATATCCCTCTTTATCTCTGGCAAAGCTTCTTGCCTGAAAGTCCATTCTGTCTAATATTAATATAGCTAAATCAGTTATTTTGATTAGTGTTACCATGGTATAATTTTTCCATTCTTTCACTTTCAATCTTTCTATCTCATATATTTAAAAAGTGATCTCTTATAAAGCCACATGTATTTGGATTTTGGCTTTTATCTAGTTTAATAATCTTGATCTTTTACTTGGATTATTTGATCCATGTATTTTTGATGTAATTATATATGGTTATGTCTACCATCTTACTGTTTTTTCATTTGACCTACCTCTTTATGTTGCTTTTTTCTTCTTTTAGCTTTCTTTTGGATTATTCAAACATTTTTGTTCTATTTCTCCCTCTATTAGCTTGTTGTCCATGCATTCTTTTATCATTGTTGTTATTATTACCACCATAGAGATTACAATATGCATCCTTGCTTCAATACAGTCTCATACAAATTATTGCTTCACTTGCCCAATAATGACAGAACCTTAGAACACTTTAAGTCCTTTAACCTTCCTCCTGCCTTTGGCACTATTGTGGGAATGAATTTTAATTCTACATGTAATTTAACCCAACAAGACATGACTATTATTATTTTGTACAGTTGATAGTCATTTACATTCACCCACATATTTACCTTTTCCATTGCTCTTTATTCTTTCCTGAAGTACAGAGTTCTGTCTGGGATCATTTTCATTCTGACTGAACAAGTTTCTTTAATAGTTCTTTTAGTGCAGCTCTGCTGGCACCAGATTCTCACAGTTTTTGTTGGTTTGAAAATTTGCCCTTTATTTGTAAAGGATATTTGCACTGGATATAGAGTGCTACATTGGCAGTTAAATTCTTTCTGCATTTTAAGATGCCGTTTCATTATCTTCTGTTGTTTTTGTTAATAGGTCAACTGTCAGTCTTATTGTCTCTCTTTTGAAGATAATGTATCTCTTTTTTTCTCTCTGGCTACTTTCTAGATTTTCTCTTTGGTCTTTAGCAGTTTTACGTGCCCAGGTATGGTGTTCTTTGTATTTATTCTGATTTGGGGTTTTCAGAGGTTCTTTAATGTGTGGATTAATATCTTTAATCAGACTAGAAAATTCTCAACCATTATTTCTTCAAATATTCTGCTGCCTCATTCTCTCTCGCCTCTTCCTTGGGAACTCTGAGAGAAAAAAAGTTAGACCTTTCCATTGCGTCCCACATCTCTTTCACTCTTATTTTCCATCCTTTTTGTCTCTTTGTGGTTCAGTTTGGGCATATGCTATCAATCAACTTGTCTTTCAGTTCAACAATCCTATCTTCCACTGTGTCTAAGGTATATATAACAAAACCTATTTATTGAGATCTTAATTTCAGGTGTTGCATTTTTTCACTTTTAGAATTTCTGCTTAATTCCTTTTATATACACAATTTTTAAATTATTTTTTTACGGATCACCTGTGAGTCTGTTTCTATTGTCTTTTTTATGTTGTTTTCAGTTATATAAGCTGTATCTGGGAATGCCTAGTAATTTTTTCTGAATGTCAAACATTCCATATTACATTGTAGAGACTTTAAATGGCTGTCATCCACTGAAGAGGGTTTACCCTTTTCTCTGCTAGGAAGAGAGAGAGTAGAGAATGAATCACTTTAATCAAGTACTAAGTTGAATCAAGGCTGAGTTGCAGCTTTCATAAGGCTTAGTCAGTCTCTGATTCACCCCTAGTAGGTAGCCCTTCAGGTCTTTAAACTGAGAGCCTGGTGTGTTCTTCAGGACCTTTTCCCTTCCATGACTTTGCTCCTTAGCATATTGAGACTGTGGAAAGCTCTGTTCTGAATGTAAGAGATTTTTGGTTTAGGTTTTCAGTCTCCTACTCCATACCACCTCAGTCAGAATGAGAATATGAAAAATGATTAGAGAAAGTTAAGCAGAAAGGAGAGATAATGCCTGCAATCTAAACTTTGGGGAAGTTTGTGAAGAGGGCAGACAAATGGGATAGCTGGAGGAGAATGTGTAATCAAGAGGGTTTTTAAAAGAGTGAGAGAGAAAATACAAGAAACTAGAGATAGTGTCAGGATGGTATCATTACTGGTGAGAAAAGAAGCTCTGGGTAGAGGAAGACAGTGCCAGATCATAAAGCCTTTGGTAAATGAAGGGAAGCAGCCAGGATGAGAGAATCAAGGAAGAGTAGCTGGAGGCATGAACAAAGGACCTGGGGTATGTGAAGTGTAGGAAAATAGAAACAGCTTCAGCCTCTACTTGAGGCTTCAGGGCAGAGGAAGTTTTAATTAGACCAAGAAAGTACAAGGAGACTTCAGAGATGGTGATGACTGTAGAAGAAATATATTTCAGCAGGGATAGGCAAAATCAAGAGCTCAGATTTGTATAAAGTTGTGGTCATCAACAGAGGAATGAATTCTAAAGTCATCAGAGTATAATGGGTTATTTGAAGCCATGTATTGAATGAGATCACCCAGGGAAAGGATATAGACAGAGACAAGGTCAAAGATGAAGACGGGGGACATGCCACCATTCAGAAGTCAGTCAGGATGAAGAAGAGAAGCCAGGGAGATGGGAAGCTGAGTGAAGAAAATGTTGCCAGAAGGGAATGGTTAACCATGTGGAATCTTGCTGAAATGTCAAGTTAGAGGAGGATCACGTAGTGATCTCTGAATTTGACATGAAGCTCTAGAGCAATTCAGTGGAGTGGTGAAGACAAACAGTTAAGAGGAAGTGGTTTCAGGGACTCCATAGACATTTCTTTAGAGAAGTTTTAACCAGTGGAGGCAAAGATGGTTTTTCCCCCAAAATCAGAAAGGCTAGAATATGGTGGATTGAAATTTCAGAAATTTGTTGACAAGGTTTAAGTTATGGTGGCTGCAGTGGGGAAGAGGAAAAGATCACTGAAACCAAGAAGGAACTGAGAAAGCAGGGCTTTGAATGAAGGCACCAAAGTTGGGGACTCAGGGAGTGACAGAGAAAACAGAGCATCTTTAGTGAACAAAGGGGGTGACTAGAACTTTGGCCAATGCCAAAAAGAGCAGGGGTCATAGTGGCATAACAAAACAGAGTTTTGGAACTTATAAAACTACATTCTGAGAAGTAGAAAAGTCACCATTTGATAGGGCCACTGGGGAAGCTCTGTCCTCAGAAAATAGCAGAGTTTCAGTTACAGCAGTAGAAAAAGACTCTGCCTGATGCTACAGTCTGAGTCCCAGAGGCTCCAGGTGAATGATGTACCAGATAGAGTCTGCACAAAGTTAAGAGACAGACAGGTGATAATGGATAAGTTCAAAGTCAGTCTCAGATGACCCAGGAAGAAGAGCTAGAGAAGGATGCTGAGGGTTCAAGAGGCCCCAAAGGCTTACAGGAGAAGTGATGGGAGGGTCCTGAAGCTGATTCTTGAGTGGAAAACTGAAAAAAAAAAAAAAACTCTCTGTTTAGGCTTTTGCCAAGATGGTCTGGGTACCCTTTATTTATTTACTTTGCAGCTGCGTTGGGTCTTCATTGCTGAGTGCAGGCTTTCTCTAGTTGCGGCGAGCGGAGCCTACTCTTCCTTGCAGTGCGCAGGCTTCTCATTGCAGTGGCTTCTCTTGTTGCAGAGCACGGGCTCTAGGTGCGCGGGCTCAGTAGTTGTGGCGCATGGGCTTAGCTGCTCTACAGCATGTGGGATCTTCCCAGACCAGGGCTCGAACCCATGTCCGCTGCCCTGGCAGGCATATTCTTAACCACTGCGCCACCAGGGAAGTCCCTGCAAGAAATTTTTAAAAGGAGGAACATTACTGACAACCAATTTTATGCCTCTGAAGACAAACCCAGAAGGGATGTTTCTACCCTGGGTTCCCAAACTGGCTCATTGTCAAGGCTGCTAGGCTGGCTTTCCACTCACCCAAGAGTGGCCTAGAAATGAATCAGCTTCTACAACAATGACCGACTTGTCGCTATTTTTTTTCAAGTCCATAGGTGTCGACCCTCTGCCGGCTAAGTTGTCCTATGACAAATCACATGACCAAGTGTGGGTCCTGAGCTGGGGGAACGTGCATAAGTCCCAGCCAAGCCTCCAGGTATGTTGAGTACATGGAAGACAACACCCACCTGCAGGAAAGGGCTCTCTCCCTAGCTAATAAATGTCTCCTGCTTCCCTAGGTGGCTAATCACATTTATCCAAAGTATGTCCATGAAGGCTAAGGAGAGAGTAGGAAACATCCTCAGGAAATGAACAGGGTATCTTCCACCAGGCCTGCTATTAAAGACAATAACACTGATGATGGATAAGATTCTAATGTCATGACAACGAGAATGTGGCTCTTAGGCCCCACCCAGCCCAGCCCCAAAACACTTGCCTCTTCTGAGCCAGGAGCTCCTGGGGCCAAGCAGAAATGAACCTCTGGACTTCAGGCAGTGAGAAGGGAACCAGGGCTTTCTTTACCTTGGGCTGCATGGGCTGGAGAACACTGTCAAAGCAGGCACCAGATAATAAGGAAGGAGAAGGAAAAGCAGCAGCAGCAATTATGTTCATAAATGGAAGCACATTACTGAGTGCTCACAGTGTTCCAGGCACAGGAAGTTTCAGTAACTGGCCCCTGGTCCAACGTAGGCATACATTCAGCCCTGCAGCCCATACATTCAGCCACTGCATTGTACTGCCTCTTGGGTAGAGCTGGGGACCAGGACATCTGTGGGATCCCTTCCTCCACCAGTCAGGGAAGGTCATCACCAACCCTATGTTGAGTGTGTCTGGCTCAGCCTTTCTCATCAGGGGTACATGAGAGGATTAAGCCCTACAAAAGGTGATTTGAATGCCTGTTCCCTCGATTCTCCCAATGATGGTGCATAGAACCATTCTAGATGCACAGAAGAGAATTCACTGCATACAGTGGATTCCTCGGAATATTAGGGTTTTATTCTCTCTCAGAACCCCAGCTGAGAAGGGCTGCGGATGGAGCCAAGTTCACACTGTTCCCAAGACTGGTAAGAGGCCAGGGATACCCAGTCTACAGAAGCTTCCTCCTGGGGACTGGCCACCTGCCTTACCTACCTCTGTGCTGCTGGGCCAGGGGAAGGACATTACTTCACCTCCTACAAAACAAGACTATTGTCCCTCAGTGAACACCATCAACACATCCTGGGCCCCAGTGAGCTAATGACAAATAATAGCAATTCATTAGAGGACCTGGGAGCCAGAATAAAGGTCACTCAGAACAGAGTATAAGCCCAGAAAATTGGTTCCTCTGGCAGCTCTAAGAAAGCATGTAAGGAAATTCAAGGGGATGGGCCACCAAAAAATATTTTTCTAAGCCTAAAATTTAACAAAAAATGATTTCCTAATTTAAAACTTTAGTAGATAGATGAGTTGAAAATGCATGATTTCTACTGAGACTCAAAATAGTAGCCTGAAAGATAAAGAAAAATCCTCAAATCACAGAATACAAGAAAAGATTAAGATATGAAGTCTCAAAAGATGTTTCAAAGTCAAAAGAAGTTTAGAAAGAGAAAAGGTAATAGTTGGAATGGAGTCAAACATTAAATAAATTTGGAAGAAAATTTCCAAGTTGAAAAAGTAAATCATGTAGATTAAAAGGGATCTGTAAGTTCCAGGCTAACTTGATGAGAAATAACACATCTCTGCTCTTGGTAAAACTCTGGACTTCCAAGAATAAAGGAAAAATATTATAAGCTTCAAGGCAGAAAGAAAAGTCACCTGTAAAAGAACAATTAGGTTGGCACTGGACTTCTCACCTGCAACAGCTGCTGGAAGACCGTGGCATCACATCTACATGCTATTAAGATAAAAGGGCTGATATCCAAGGTATCATTTACCTGTCAGGACAAAAGAAAGACCTAAGGATATTATGCAAGAATTCAAAGAGCAGATCATGAAAGATACCAGAAAAACAGTAGGTGAACCAGATCAGAGACATCGAGATGGCGAAAGATAAAGAGGAAACAGGTCTAAGTAAGAAACCTAGAGAGGAAGGTCCAAAAATAAAATAAGATGGATGAGGACAGACTACCTGGAAATGTATTAATAAGAGCTAAATAAGGGCATTTGAATTAGGAGCAATGCACTGAAAGAGAAATTCTGATACCAGGCTCTAACTAAAGATGATAAGTTATTTCTGTAAAAGGGTAGGGAGTGGAGGAAACAGAGTAAAAATACTCAAAAATGTCATCTCAAAAATGTCATCTTACAAGGATAAGAGAGGATATAGAAAATGTTCTTTGAAATTAATAGTTGAGATAGTTAACTGTCTAATTATTCCAAATGTGACAAACTGATTTCTCCTATTACAAGCAGAGATGATGAGATTGGGTTTGGAAGGGAGGGAGAGAAAACTAGCTGTAACTTGTTTACAAGAAACCCATAAAGTGATAATAAAAGGTTGAATTGAAAGGGGTGGAAATAGTGATGGTAGGTGGACAAAAAGATGTATGAGTGCAATATTAATATCAGACAAGGTCAAATTTAAGGTTAAAAGCACTAAACAGCATAAGGAGAAGCATTATGTGAAGACAAACAGCCAACAGATAGCAAACAACATAACTAAATACATAATACAAGAGTGATTAAAAATACAAGAACTTGATTTACAATGCACTTAAATTGTACACTCCAAAGAGACAAAATAATGACATGGGAAAAATGAATAATATGAATAAGGAACTTGGTTTAATAAATATATAGAAAACCTTTCCTCTGCCAAATAGAAATTTTTCACATGTCCACATATATGTGTCAGCAATCACAAATAAAAATTTAGCAAATTTTGTAAAAGTCAGTGTTATAGGCTACATTATCTGATAATTAGAAACAATTAAAATGTGACCTACCTAATAAGGAAACACTCCTAGATCACTACTGCATCAAAGAGGAAATTAGGGCTTCCCTGGTGGCGCAGCGGTTGCGCGTCCGCCTGCCGATGCAGGGGAACCGGGTTCGCGCCCCGGTCTGGGAGGATCCCGGAGGATCCCACATGCCGCGGAGCGGCTGGGCCCGTGAGCCATGGCCGCTGAGCCTGCGCGTCCGGAGCCTGCCCCCCGCAACGGGAGAGGCCACAGCAGAGGGAGGCCCGCATACCACAAAAAAAGAAAAAAAAAAAAAAAAAAAGAGGAAATTAAAAGGAGAAATTACAAACTGTCTCAAAAGCAATGAAAAAGAGACTACTTCTCATCAAAACCTACAGGATACAGAAAAAGCTGTACACAAGGAATATTTGTGTCTTAAAAGCCTGCAGAGAATGTATTAAGAAATAAGAAAAAGAACAAAGTAACTGGCAGGAAGGAATTATTTAAAAGACTAAAATTAGTAGAAATTTAAAAAGGAGAAACAAAAACCAATAAATCCTTCACAAACCTGATAAAAAAAAAGAATATAAAATGAGAAATGAGAAAAGACATATTACTGCAGATAAAGGAGGATGAAAATAATTGTAAAATAATACTACACTGCAACTCTGGGGCAGCAAACTTTTAGACCTAAAAGAAATGGATGATTGTTTGCAAAATGCAGAAAAAAAAGCAAACTGACCTAGTCAGAAAGAGAAAGACAAGTACCATATGATATCACTTATATATGAAATCTAAAATATGACACAAATGAATCTATCTACCAAGCAGAAACAGACTCACAGACAGAGAACAGACTTGTGGTTGCCAAGGGGGAAGGGTGTGGGGGAGGGATGAACTGGGAGTTTGGGGTGAGCAGATGCAAACTATTACATATAGAATGGATGGACAACAAGGTCCCACTGTATAGCACAGGGAAGTATATTCAATGTCCTGGGATGAACCATAATGGAAAAGATATAAACATAATAGTTATATAATACTTATATAAATTTTAAAATATATATGTATAACTGAGTCACTGCTGTACAGCAGAAATTAACACAACATTGTAGATCAACTATACTTCAATTTTAAAAATAATTAAGGAGGAAAAAAAAACTGACCTAAGAAAAGGAAAACTTGAAATAGAACAATTACCAGAGAAGAGGTTTTTTAAAGATCAAAGATCTACCATAGAAAAATGTACAGCCAAGTTTTATCAAACCTTTCAAATGTAGATAATTTTAATATCATTTTAACTATCCCAGACCATATGGAAAAAAATGTGCAACTCCTTAGTATTAAAAAATAAAACTATCACCAGTTAGAATGGGCATCATCAGAAAATCTACAAACAACAAATGCTGGAGAGGGTGTGGAGAAAAGGGAACCCTCTTGCACTGTTGGTGGGAATGTAAATTGATATAGCCACTATGGAGAACAGTATGGAGGTTCCTTAAAAAACTAAAAATAGAATTACCGTATGACCCAGCAATCCCACTACTGGGCATATACCCAGAGAAAACCATAACTCAAAAAGACACATGCACCCCAATGTTCATTGCAGCACTATTTACAATAACCAGGTCATGGAAACAACCTAAATGCCCATCAACAGATGAGTAGATAAAGAAGATGTGGTACATATATACAATGGAATATTACTCAGCCATAAAAAGGAACGAAATTGGGTCATTTGTAGAGACGTGGTTGGATCTAGAGACTATAATACAGAGTGAAGTAAGTCAGAAAGAGAAAAACAAATATCGTATATAAACGGCTATATGTGGAACCTAGAAAAATGGTACAGATGAACCGGTTTGCAGGGCAGAAATAGAGACACAGATGTAGAGAACAAACGTATGGACACCAAGAGGGGAAAACCGCTGGGGGGTGTGGGGGTGTGGGATGAATTGGGAGATTGGGATTGACATGTATACAATAATATGTATAAAATAGATAACTAATACGAACCTGCTGTATAAAATCATGAATAAAATAAAATTTTAAAATTCCAAAAAAATTAAAAAATAAAACTATCAATTAATCTCACTTATGAATAAAATTCTAAATTTTAAATTCTAAACATGGTATTAAAAATAGAGTCCAACAATGCATCTAACTGCTCGAGCAGGGAACAAATTCCCGGGATGCATTAATGGTTCACTCTCAGGAAATCAGTCAACATTACTCATAAAACAAAACAGAAAAAAAGCTATAATATTTTCAGTAAATGCTGGAAAGCCATTTAACTAAATACAGCAGACATTCTTAATTTTTAAAAAAAAAACTAAAAATAGGAATAGAAGACATAAACATAATGAAGACTATTTCCGAGAAACCAAGAGGAAATTTTGCCTAAATGACAAAACACTAAAAGCATTTTAATTAATAGCAGGAATTAGACCATTATGCCCACATCACCATAATTGGAAAGTCTTAGAAATGCACTATGACAAGAAAATGAAATAAATTGAATAAACCTACCTTCATCTCTGTGGACTAGGGTTCAGGAAACCACTGCTTGCAAAAACTGCTCCTAGAAATGTCAGTGGGCAGAGCCTTTGTGGTGAGCAATTTGGAAATGTGAACCAAAAGCCTCAGAACCTTGCTTTCAATCCAGCAACTTGACCTCTCAGAACTTATCCAAAGACCAGGATCAGGGATGGGCACAAAGATTTAGCTACAACATTATGTGTTACTGCAATGTTTATATTTGCAAAACATTGAAAATACCATCTTAATGTTTCTAAATATCCAACACTAAGGAATTGGTTAAACAAGCTTTGCTATGACTAAATGAAGGTGATTCTATAAATGAGGCTTATTCCACCAAGGCCCTGCCCCAGGAGCCAGTGTTTGAACCTCTGGCACCATCTCAAATCCTGCCCATCATGCTCTCGCCCACCCTCCCAGCTTTCAGCTGCCTCTCTGCCCATCCCACCCGATATCTTGCACCCTGCCCTTCCCCAGCTGTCACCGCTCACCTGGCTTTGTCCACTCCTCTGAAACGCTCAGACTTCCCTACCCCACACTCACTACTAACTTACATCTCCTGATACCCAGCCAACTATGTGCATCTCCTGAACCAAGCCCCTAAAGCCAGCAAATTTGAGAGGCTCAACAATTATCTTTTGGTCACAAATGTGCCCAGCCATGCGCTGGGACACAGGCCAAGAAGGAACTCATGACTCATTGGAGAAATGAGGCTGACTAGCCCATATCAGTTCAGTGGCCCATGACACCGGGTTTTGATGAAGTAACCTCTGAATATAGGGTGTCAGGGTGGTGAAGCATGAATGACGCTGACTGCTGACAGCCTGTAATTTTCCATCTCTATTATAAGCTAAAATGACAGACCTTATATCAAGCAATGATTGCATGGCTTCTTGGAATTCTCTGGCATTTTCACCTGGACTCTCTAAGATCCAGTTTCCTAATATTGATATTTTCTTAATGCCTAGTTCTAAGCTTTTCCCATGGACTTGCCATGGAAGTGTCATTTGGCCTTTTTTTTTTTTTAAATCACAGGAAAATAACCTAACTTTAGAGCTGCCCCAAGACTGAAAATCACAACTCTCATCATTCTAATCCGGCATTCTGCCTGCCGACCCCTCAAGGGAAGCATGATCGAAAAAACTCAAGCCTCAAACCTGCCCGAGGAAGCAGTGCAGGTGCTGTTTGTCTTGTCATTAAAGTAAGAGGCAGAAGGCAGTCCCACTCTTAAAAGGTAAAAGCATCAAGAGCTCTAAGCCATGTGAGTCACAAAGCCCCATCACAAACTGTCCTCAGCCTCAGGCTGCAAAAATCTGAATCCTTCCTTCTGTATAAATGGCCACAACATGAAGATCAGGAAAAGTGTCTGCCCTCCCTGATCAGGGTCTGGCATCTGCCTCCTGTCCTGCTAAGAGGGTCTGGGCTTGTCCTTAGGGTCCTCCAGCCAAAATTGCCCACAAGCTGGCCAAGCCCCTCATCTGGCTGCAGGTCTGCCACCCTTCCGGGCAATCACCTAGAACTTGGAGGCTGAAGAGCACATGCAGAAAGCAAGAGGACACAGGCTGGCTGGCTCAGTGTCTCCAGCCTGCCTGTGCCCAAGGCCTCAGTAGCTGATGGACAAAAGCCCAGCCTGACCACAGGGGGCTTTCTGGCAGGGCCTCCAAACCATGCTCTCGTCCTGTCTAACCCCAGACATCACTTGGCTCGGTTCTGTGCTGCCACCATGCCCTTCCCTGATACAGACACAGCAGGGACACACACGAAGGAATGGCTCAAGTCACTTCCTGCCAAGCATGCAGGGAAGAAAGTGGTACCTCCAGAGGAACAGAGGCAGCATGCTCTGTCACTACCAATTTGTACAAAACACAGGGCCTAATTCTTCACTTCTCACAGCAAGTCCCCTTGGTGAAACTGCAACCCTCCCCAGCATCCTAATCACAGGCATCTAAATGACATGGCCAAGACACTATAAAACTCTTAGAGGAAAACATAGGCAGAACACTCTATGACATAAATCACAGCAAGATCCTTTTTGACCCACCTCCTAGAGAGATGGAAAGAAAAACAAAAATAAACAAATGGGACCTAATGAAACTTAAAAGCTTTTGCACAGCAAAGGAAAACATAAACAAGACGAAAAGACAACCCTCAGAATGGGAGAAAATATTTTCAAATGAAGCAAAAGACAAAGGATTAATCTCCAAAATGTACAAGCAGCTCATGTAGCTCAATATCACAAAGAACCCAATCCACAAATGGGCAGAAGACCTAAACAGACATTTCTCCAAAGAAGATATACAGATTGCCAACAAACACATGAAAGGATGCTGAACATCACTAATCATTAGAGAAATACAAATCAAAACTACAGTGAGGTATCACCTCACAGCAGTCAGAATGGCAATCATCAAAGAATCTACAAACAATAAATGCTGGAGAGGCATTTATTGGAGAAAAGGGAACCCTCTTGCACTGTTGGTGGGAATGTAAATTGTTACAGCCACTATGGAGAACAGTATGGAGGTTCCTTAAAAAACTAAAAATAGAAGTACCATATGACCCAGCAATCCAACTACTGGGCATTTTCCCTGAGAAAACCAGAATTCAAAAAGAGTCATGTACAGCAATGTTCATTGCAGCTCTATTTACAATAGCCAGGACATGGAAGCAACCGAAGTGTCCACCGACAGACGAACAGATAAAGAACATGTGGCACAGATAAACAATAGAATATTACTCAGCCATACAAGAAATGAAACTGAGCTATTTGTAGTGAGGTGGATAGACCTGGAGTCTGTCATACAGAGTGAAGTAAGTCAGAAGGAGAAAAACAAATACCGTATGCTAACACATATATATGGAATCTAAGAAAAAAAAATGTCATGAAGAGATTAGTGGTAGGACGGGAATAAAACACAGACCTACTAGAGCATGGACTTGAGGACATGGGGAGGGGGAAGGGTAAGCTGTGACGAAGTGAGAGAGTGGCAGGGACATATATGCACTACCAAATGTAAATTAGATAGCTAGTGGGAAGCTGCCGCATAGCACAGGGAGATCACCTCTGTGCTTTGTGACCACGAGAGGGGTGGGATAGGGACGGTGGGAGGGAGGGAGA
>NC_041221.1:129834799-129856734 GCF_002837175.3 Physeter macrocephalus | reverse complement strand
ACGAAGTGAGAGAGTAGCATTGACATATATACACTACCAAATGTAAAATAGATAGCTAATGGGAAACAGCTGCATAGCACAGGGAGATCAGCTCAGTGCTTTGTGTCCAACTAGAGGGGTGGGACAGGGAGGGTGGGAGGGAGACGCAAGAGGGAGGGGATATGGGGATATACGTATGCATATAGCTGATTCACTTTGTTGTACAGCAGAAACTAACACAACATTGTAAAGCAATTATACTTCAATAAAGATGTTGAAATAAGTAAATAAATAAAAATAAAAAATAAAATAAATGACACGGCCAGCACCTCTGACAGGATGCCTGCTTTCTCTAATAAATTATGGAGTCACAGTTCTCAGAGAGCGCCTCTGTGAGGCACATATGACAGAGACTCTCAACAAACCAGCCCAGGTGCCTGGCATCGAGGGAAAATACAGAGCCAGTCAACGATTCCAGCGTTTAGCATTTTCGTTATTTAAAACCTCGCCGCCTTTCCCAGGGTGGCCTAGGTGTTGAGAAGGTGGGGCTCCCTGTTGTGGAGGAGGCTGTCTCTGAGCAGAGATGCTTAGGTTCCGAGGACCCTCCCTCAGAAGCCCCAACACAGTCCCTCCAAGTCCTCACTCTGCTGTCACATGCCGGTGGCTGACAACATGCACCACAGTCAGTCAGGGGCAGGCCTGACCGAGCAGGAGGGAGCGATTCAGGCGTTCACTCCTGTCTCCCCAGTTCCCCTCCCCGGAAGGATGGGTCCCTGCCTACGCCATTCCCGAGCAGCTCCCGCTCTGCTCCTGGCCCACCTGCCACCCCAAGACGGTGACTTGCCCATCATCTCTCTCTCAAGCAGCCTGTCTGCCGGGGTCTCCATCCGGGTGTGCATGTGTCTGCAGGTTTCCAAGCCCCGCTGGGATGGGCCCTCACAAGGACTTCCTCTCTGTGTTGCAGGTGATCACAGAGGCCAGCACCGGTCAGGGCCAGCACCTCCTCCGCACACCCTTTGCAGGAGTGGACGATTTCTTCATTCCTCCAACAAACCTCATCATCAACCACGTCAGGTGAGACCAGCCCGCAATGCCCTAAGCTACTCCGTGCCCCAGCTCAGCCCTGCACGGGGCAGCTTCGCCCAGGGTGGCCCTGCTTCTTTCTCTTTCTCCCCCACTCCTCCTGGGCTGGCTTTGGACCCCATCAGGAACGGACAGAGAAATGGCCCCATCCCCAGTCCTTAATTGTTAAAGTTAAGGAAGGCACCCAGCTCCTAATGCCCTCAGGGGCCCAGTGAGGTCAGGAAGTCTCATCCTTGGGTGAGGACAGCAGAGGAAAGAGGGAAACAACCGTGGTTAATTGAGTCCCCTCTCCTTGCTAGACGCAAGAAACTAGTAGAGGCGGTCTCAAATCTGTTTTAGAGATGAGGAAACTTAGGCCCAGAGAAGTTAAGACACTGGCCAAAGTCACACAGCCAGCAACTGGCAGAGTCAGACTAAATGCAAAGCTGGGTCTCCTTTCAGTGCCCCATTTGGCCTCATTCTCTGCTAACCACACCTGTGGTTCCTCTAGGAGTCCCCAGAGCAGCCATGCAGGGGCCTGCAAGGAAACAAGGCCTCCTGGGTGCCTGGTTTGCCACCATCCAAAAGAACAGCTTAATAATAACAGCCATGGCCTCGACTGCAAGCCTCATCCCAGCCTGGCCACTCCCCTTCCCTCTTCATTTCAGAGAACCCCTGACATTTTCTGTCAAGGCACCACTGCCAGAAGACTGAGCATGCCCTTTTATAAAGTCATCAAGACCCAAATGTCTTGTGGCAGTGTTTATGCCTTCCTTTACTCTAACATCAAGCACCTTTTTCCAGGAAGAAATGACTCATTTTTGCAAGCTGAAGCTGGACTTGTAAAAATAGGGCTCTTCCATTCATCCTTGCCAAAGGGAGAAAATAACCACTTTATGACCTCCCTACCTCACTGCAGAGAATACCTGGGGCAGAGCCTCTAAAATGGTTGTAAATGGTAAACCCCCTCAAAGAAGCTGAATTCAGCCAGGAGTCATGCAAACTCAGGCTCTGCAGAGCCTGTGTGTGACTTTTACATTACAGTTTCTTATAAGCATGGGGTTTTCTTTCCTGCTCTTTCCATGCTCTAGCTCTATTAAGGATGCTTTAAAGATGCTGTAAAGTGGGCATTTTCCCTACTTTGAGGCACAGCTTGTTATTCAAGAGAAAATTGTGGAAGAGATTTTTCTCTACTCCTGTAGGTATACACAGCACCCAAAGGCCTCTGCAAGTGAGGGGTTTAGGCAGAAGCTCTCACAATCAGAGGGAAGTCCTGCCTGATTCCAGGCCCTTCTGCAGCTCACAAACAGCCTCCAAAGAGGAATTTCACAAAGTCCAGATGTGGCAGCTTCCACCTACTGACCTCTTCCACTAAAGCTCCCTCTTAGATTTTTTTTTTTTTTTTTTTTTTTTTTTTTTTGGCGGTACGTGGGCCTCTCACTGTTGTGGCCTCTCCCTCTGCGGAGCACAGGCTCCGGATGCGCAGGCTCATCGGCCATGGCTCACGGACCCAGCCGCTCCGCAGCACGCGGGATCCTCCCGGACCGGGGCACGAACCCGCGTCCCCTGCATCGGCAGGCGGACTCGCAACCACTGCGCCACCAGGGAAGCCCTCCCTCTTAGATTTAATCCTCCCAACAGCCCTTGGAAGGAACTACCCTCTTTATATTAGTAGGGGCTTGAAGAGGCAAGCGACTTGCCCCAGGCTCTGCAGCTAGCAGGGCACCGCAGCAGTGCCAGGCCATCTGGCTGTAAAGGTAAAAGCTGTCCTTAGCCCCAGCCCAAAGGGGCTTCCTGCGGCCAGCATCATCAACGTGGCCAGGGAAGAGGCTGCCCTCAACCCTTACCCACGTTCCTCTCCAAGGGTAAGGGAGCATGGATGGGACATCTGTCCTTGTTCTCTTGCATCTGCATCCCCAAGTTCTGATCCAGCCAGTAGTCAAAAAACCACCTCAGATATAGACTCACCTCTCCTGTCCTCCTAGCAGGCAGAGTCAGGGCAGACACCTCTTGTCCTTTCCCTCCAGCCACAGGCCCGCCACTTCCCAGCTGCCACAAGGCCTCTGGGGAGCTGAATCAAAGGCATCCCCGAGGCAGAAGCTGCTGAGGCACAATTATGCTCTTCCTTTACCATTTCTAAAGATGCATGCATATTACAAGAACATAAATCCAGGAACATTTTGTAACTCAGCTGCATTTGGTTTGAGATCATAGATGAATCGCTTATGAAGCCATGTCCTGCAGAATGGTAGATCTTATTAATAGGCTGTTAGATCACCAAAGGGTTATGATAAAGGAAAAGAGAAAGGATGCCATCGTTTGAGACAAATGACCTATCCCCTACCCAAAATGTCCTCCTGACCTCTGACCTCAGTTTACGTCTCCTCCCAGGTTCGGCTTCATCTTCAACAAGTCTGACCCTGCAGTCCACAAAGTCGACCTGGAAACACTGATGCTCCTCAAGACCATTGGGCTGCAGAGCCACGGCTGCCTGCCCCAGGCCATGGCCCACACCCACCTGGGCGGCTACTTCTTCATCCAGTGCCGACAGCACAGCTCCTCTCCAGCCGCCCCGCAGCTGCTGCTTGACAGTGTCACGGACGCCGTGGTCGGCCCCAACGGCCACGTTACCGGCACCCCACACACTTCCCCCGATGGGCGCTTCCTAGTCAGCGCCGCCTCCAGCAGCCCCCAGCTTCACGTGCAGGAGATCACGCTGCGGGGGGAGATCCAGACCCTCTATGACCTGAAAGTGAGCCAGGGCGTCTCAGACGTGGCCTTCCAGCCCTCCTTCCACCAGGGCGACCAGTACTATGTCTACGCCACGCTGGAGACAGAGCCGGACCTGCTCTTCCTGGAGCTGTCCACAGGGAAGACGGGCGTGCTGAGGGGCTTGAAGGAGCCACCCGCGCCCACAGGGCCAGCCCGAGCCTGGGCCGGGCCCCGCAGGATCGTGAGGGACAGCGGGCTGTTCGGGCAGTACCTCCTCACGCCGGCCAGAGAGTCACTGTTTCTCATCAACGCGAGACAAAACGCGCCGCGGTGTGAGGTGGCGGGAGTAAAGGGGGGGACCACAGTGGTGTGGGTGGGTGAGGTATGAAGCAGCCACGAGCGCCGCCTGGTACTGACACCGCAGCCCCAAGCAGGCACCCTGTACATTTTTACAGACAAAAGCAAAAACCTGTATTCGCTTTGTGGTTCAACACTGGTCTCCTTGCAAGTTTCCTAGTATAAGGTATGCGCTGCTAACAAGATGGGGGTTTTTCGTTAGGACGTATGATTTCTGCCTTGAGCTACGATGAGAATATGCTGCCGTGTAAAGGAATCATTTCTGCGCCCAGCTACGTGCCACGTTACCTGGGCCGCCATGGAACCAGGAGCTCCTGCTTTCCAGACGGGGGTGCTTCTGTCGGTTGCCTTCACCTAGTCATTCTCCAGGGTCCGGCCAGACTTCACCCTGATGTGGCCTGAAGACAGAGGCTCCCCGGAGCAGGGCTCTCCCTCCTGGCATGAGAGCCACATTGCCCTCGCTCTGGACCTCATTTTCTCCTTCGCAGTTGCTTCTTGCTTTTCTTTCCATTTGACTTGTTGTAAGCCTGAGGGAGAGCCAACAAGACTTATTGCATCTTGGGGGATGGGGAAATCACTCACTTTATTTTGGAATTTTTGATTAAAAAATAATTTTTTATAATCTCAAATGCTAGTAAGCAGAAAGACGCTCTCCGAGGTCCAGCTGTATTCCTCCCTGCCTTAGGCCATGGCTCTGAGAGTCACCACCCCACATCCAGAAAGAAGACAATGGCCATCAAGCGATCGTGGTCCTCTGCACCAGGGACACCCCCAAGTGCAGATCAGGCCACCACATTGGTAAAGGCTCCATTCTGGGTTGGGACCCCAAGAGACCAAGTCAAACCCTGCGTGCCTGCTTTTCACTACTGAAGGGGGACATTTATTAGCCAGCCTAGTACCCCAGATTCAGGACAGACCAGGCTTGCCTGGAAAGGTGTGTGCAGCCTGCAGAACAGTGGCCTCCAGGCTCAATGCAGAAACCCGAAGGATACAAGTGGGGTTCAGGCGGGTTCCTTAGGCTGTCCCTTTTAAAACCCCTTTTCTATTCTCCCTGTGGCCCTCGCACTCAGCTCTGGCACCCCAGTCCCTGCATCATCATAGCACAGACAGCACATTTCAGTAAGTGTTTCTTACACATGGGTCCCTCTCTCCCCAGTAATACACAAGGATACGGGCTGGCACTGCTGCATTATTCCCAAATGTCTCAGGCTGTGGTAGGCTCTCCAGTGGGCATCAAAGAAGTACAACCCAACAGCCCCGTGAAGATAGCCCATATCAGAGAACCTCAGCAAGGAAGAGGCCCCCTTGGGCTCTCAAAACACCCCTTTCCTTCTCGTGCACATCAGTGGCCAAATTGCACTTGTATGCTTTCTGGCTTGAGTGGTCATTTTTCAAGTCACCTGAAGTTGGAAGAGGTGGTCCCATCACAGACACATTAGGTTAGATGCCTTCACCTGCCAACATGACCGGAGTTTCCTGGGCTGCTGAGGAATGGCCCCTTTCAGAGAGGAAGACACAGACTTTGCCTCACTGGAAACAGAGCTTCTCACTCCCACCTAACTGCCCAACCCACCTGCCTGCCGCAGAGTTCCCGACATTGGCCAATCCTCTAGTGTGTTTCATGCATCTCAGTCCACCAAACCCTTGTCCCCAGCAACTTCCAGGGTGTGCCTAGACAAATACATTCATAGATTTTTTTTTAAGATACAATATGTAGATATAGGTTGAAGAAACTGACCTCAAAAGCCTAATATTTAGTTTCACAATAACTGGGATGGATGGAAAACACATCTCACCTTTCTTTTTTATTCCTGCCTCAATGTCTTGACACATTTTCTTCCAAAGTCCCACTTCTATCCCTGAAATTCTCCAACTTTCATGAGCTTCTACCTTTGGAAAACATCTTCTGAATTGTGGCAGCCCCTGGAAGAAAAAGAAAGTCTCTGAGCCTACATGAGGAAGAGCCCACCAACTGCCAGGCCAGAACACTGGCCCCTCTGGACTGCAGCATTGCTGAGTAAAAGACCAATCCAGTCCCAACTGGCCTTGTCCACTGGGAGTGACTTCAGCGGCACCTGTTCCTTTTCCACAATTCCTCCCGCTTCTAAGTGTGTCTGGAAAGCTTCTCTGCCTCTCGTCGTAACTGTGAAGTTGCAAAGCTGGAGATGGCCAGTTTAGGTCTTGCTGCCAGCATTTCAGACACAATTAAATAGGAGCGGGGAATCACAGCCCTGAAAACTGTGAAATTTGCAAATTCACAAAGGCAGGAAAGTCAATGTTTTTTCAGCAGTGCAACCGACTGAAGGGCTGGCCAGGACTCCACCTGCCCCTTTCTCCCACACATTAGCCCCAGCAGAGGCTCGTGGAACACAGTTTGAAAGCCACTGGGGTACGAAGTCATCACAACAGCCAGCGACCCTTCTGATGAACACAAATTATCGGCTATCTACTAATATTTCAGTATTCGTTTTACCAAAAGAATCACCCCCAAAGCCACTTACGTGATGAACTATTTCAAAATTACTGGATTTTGAAATAAAATTCATTTCACAAAAATTCAACGTAGATTTTTTTTCAGACTAACAAACGGAAGTAATCGACACCTATGGTGACATTAAAGATTTGAAATGGAGGCCCTCATTTTCCTTCTTCCCAAGTGAGCAAGACTCCACATGGAGGTTCTCGGTCCAAAAGCCCACGCAGCCACCCACGGATTGACGGTGGGAAAAAGGGATTTGTCTGCTTCTAGACGCCTGCATGGACTTTCTGCACCAGTAAGCTTGGCTGTGAACCACACACAATGAGGCAAATGCCATCATCGCAGCCCCAGTAACACTGAGCCAGCGAGCCCTGACTGGGGCTGGCCCAGGCCCCTTTTTTAAGGCTCCAAGTCATTTGAGGGTCCTGCTACTTTCCCCAAGCCCCCAGAAGTAGCTGGAAGAGCCCTGTAAAGTCCAGGCTGGTGCCACACTCATACCAAGCTTCATATTCTGTGACCTAGAGATAGCATAATGGGAGACAGAAGCTCAGTCCCTGCAATCCACCGCCCTGCCCCCCGCCCCATCTCAGCCTCCCAGATCCAGGTAAGTGCCCTGGAGGACAGCACTCCAGCCCAAATAAAGCCAAGAACCGCCTGCTGCCCTAGGGAATTGTAACTGCTGAGTCTTCATTGAGGAAAGCAGCCTGGAGTTGGCTTCGTGTGGCCCCCACTTCTTTTCTGCTGACCAAATAACCTGTGAACTGAAGGAGATTTCAGAACTGATATGTGAAACAGCTTCATGATGGATATATTTTTCTACAAGGGGCTTAAATAGTAATCCATTCATTTTTCACAATGTGTTTCATTCAGGTACCACGGACACTGCACCATTTCATTACCAAATCCCACAGCTCAGTCTCCCATCCTCCTCTTCAGAAGCCAGCCTCCAGGAGCAATGATACTGCTCCCAACACCCTCCTACACATCCACCAATCTACCTCACATCCTCCTTCTTCCACCTGGCACCTCCTCCTCGCACCTGGCACCTCTGAGCCAGGAGGCCAGACAGGTGATGTAGGATGACAACGATGCCGACATCGATGGCAAAGTTCTTTGCCATCCTCCCCCACCCAGGACCCCAGATCCCACTCCAAGTGCAGTCAGAACCCACTGGGACACAGCCGCTTGCTACCCAAAATCACACTCCTCAAACCCTAGCTCACAGCCCTTTGGAGTTAGGTGACCAAGACAAGCGAGCACTCAGAACTGTCAGGGAAGTCGGCTATTATCAGACAGAAACTGTCAGACGGGAATAGAGACCGTAACATCTCAGCCAAGCCCTTAGAGGGCTGAGCTACACCTCCCTCCATCCTCACTTTCTTCTCTGCCTTTCCCGCTCCCTTCCTACGCCTGGGGCCTCCTGCTCATGAGCCACTCCTACAATTCAAGGATCAACTCACCTGACCACCACACCAGCCCCCAGTGGCCTTTGCATGCTGCTTCCTTGCTTTGGGTACAAGGGAAAAGTCACTCCTAGGGCCAGATGTTACTTTTTGCTCCCAGATTGGCACATAGGCAAAGCAGTTTTGTTCAAGAAAGTCACTAACTGCCTTGATTTCTCTCCAAAATCAAGAGACCATAGAACAGAGGGGCTTAAAAAAGTTCAAGGGGGAAATATACAGTGCTTATACTCAAGGTGTGACCGCAAGACCCCAAATACCTGGTGGAATACAACCCACTTCCTGCTTTTGTCTACACCAGGTTACCTGCCAAGCCACTTGAGGATTTGAGCATCTTATCTGGGCCTTCAGGGTTTAGGCACCAGCCACCCAGCCGACACCTGGAGCCCAGCAAGCACGGTTTCACCCATCCTTTGGACCTGTGAGCAGCATTGGGAATTTAACCAAACGCAATGTGTGAAATTATGGAAGATAGGGGGAGAGCAGGAATTGACCTCCAAAATTCACAGCAAGGCTTCTTTAGCCAGCACAAGAGTGTTGAGCATGTGTGTGGTTTTTGGACAAACCGCAATTCACATACCCCTCTTTCCAAGCTCACCTTGACTAACATGGGACCATCCCTTTCTGCTGTGGCCCCAGGAAGCAGGCCATGCCCTGGAGGGCTGTAGAGGGCTCAGTCTGCATGCCACAAAGCAATAACTGTCGACTCTACCCTACCCCCAGCCCAGTGACACACAGCTCTCCACATGTCACCAAGGCAGGATCAGACAATGCTGCCCAGTGGGGGCACTGTCTTCAAGATCATTTTTGAGGAATGGCAACCATTATTGGCTGGATATGGGGCCCAAGAGCTCTCAAATGAGAAAATTTCCTAAATCTAAACCTTCATGCACTGCCCAGCGTGACATTGGCCAAAGCTTTAAGAGTTGTTTGTCCCTTGCTACTTCAGCTGCTTCAGAGAGGTGAGGGCCAGTGGTCTGCAAGTCCCCCATCCCAGACCCACAGCACAGCTTTCTGTGGTGCCCCCGACCCACACCCTGACTGCCCGGCTCCGGCAGCTGGCCAGCCCCCTCTCCGTTCCTGGCCCTGCCCTTTCGCACCCCATCTCCCCCTCCCCTGCTGCTCATGCTTCCTGAAGGCCGTGTGAGATGATCTAAAAGCAGACTAGGCATGGAGTTTTGCTGCTGTAGGCACACACGCTGTGTTCATGCTATAGTGTAGTGAACGACCCTCGAGATGTGCAGTCACACACACACAATTTGTCCCGTTAGCATTCTCATCCTCCCCGACCTCAGAAAACTTCCAGATCTCTTATGTCGAGGCAGATTACATTATTTTGAGCAGTTGTGTAGACTCCAAAATATATTTTCTGTAATCACTGGTATTTCTCAAAAGGCCTCCTGTAATTACTATACATGTGAATTTTTCCTTATTTATAAAATATATATAAATTATTTTTAATACATCAACTTTAGTAGAAATTTGTACCAACACAGCAACTGTATGTGGCATTGGAGATAAGTTTGTGTTTACTTTGATGTATTTCACAGTATTGGACACACCATGTATTTGCAGTACCACTTGATATAAAGACAATTCACAGATTATCATAAAGTATTGTCATTGTAAATGCTCTTTTTCTGAGGACTTTACAATAAAATGTGAAAAAAGTTACCTTTTTTGGTGCCAGTCTGTATGCACTTGCTAAAGTGAGAACTGATTAAGGCAGGACTACTCGGGGGCCTTCTCCCCCTTCTCCATCGCTATTATAGGTCCATGATGGTCAAAGCAAAATGGACCCTGCTCTGGCCCAGTCCAAAGAGAGCTTGGACAAAGGCAGGCATCTGACCCCAGAAGTCTCTCTTCCCCATGTTGAAGTTTCAGGTCCCAAAATGCACAACTAACATCTGGCTCAAAACTTCTCGTCGTCTGCCCTGCAGCCCCTTAAAATCCACCCCAGCCCCCAGACTCTTATCCATTTCTTGACTCCAGTCACTCTTGATTCTTACTGGGGAAGATTTTCCAGCTAGGATGCAGAATGTATAAAGTGCTTGGTAATCACCAAGCTACCATGTGGATGGAGCACCTGCTATGTGCCAGCATGGCTCTAGGGAGGGGGACCCAGGGACACACAAAGGAGACCCGGTCCCTGCCCTTGGTGAGTTTCAAGTCCGCTGTGCCATGACCAGTAGTGCAGGTTCTACAAAGAAACACACACACTCTGTATGTGTATGTGTGTGCGTGCGTGTGTGTGTGTGTGTGTGTGTGTGTGTGTGTGTGTGTGTAGGGAAAGGGAGATATAGTTTAAGGAATTGGCTCATGCAGTTGTGGAGGCTGGAAAGTCCAAATCTGTAGGGCAGGTGGGCAGCTGGAGACCCAGAGAAGAGTTGCAGTTCAACTCCTAAGGCAGTTTGTTGGCTGAATTCCCTCTTCTTCAGGGGAGCTCAGTATTTTGATTTTAAGGCCTTCAACTGATTGGATGAGGCCCACCCACACTATGGCAGGTAATCTGCTTTACTCAAAATCTACTGATTTGTTAGAGAGGAGTTAAGATGGCGGAGGAGTAGGAGAACGTGGAGTTCATCTCTCCCCATAAATGCATCAAGAATATATCTATAAATGGAAAAATTCTCACAGAGCACCTGCTGAACACTAGCAGAGGACCTCGGACACCTAAAAGCACAGGAAAGATTCTCACATAACTGGGTAGGATGAAAGAAAGAAGGAAAAAGGAAGAGGAGAGGAAGCAGGATGGGACCTACACCCCTGGGGGGAAAGCACAAGAAAGATTCTCACATAACTGGGTAGGATGAAAGAAAGAAGGAAAAAGGAAGAGGAGAGGAAGCAGGATGGGACCTACACCCCTGGGGGGAGCTGAAGGTGAGGACAGGTTCCCGCATCCGGGGAAAGCCCCCCACTGACAGGAGATCATGTGGGACAGAAGGGGAGCTTTGGGGGCTCAGAGGAGAGTGCAGCAACTGGTCTGTGGCAGGTAGGACACAGTGAGACCTACACAGAGGGTCCAAGCTGCAGCCCTGCATATCCCAGACTGAGACATGTGCCCAGGGGCTGGGTGCTGAAACGTGGGGTTTAGAGAGCAGACCCAGGGAGAGAACTGCTGTTCTCTGCAAGGCGACAGCCTGAGGGGACAGGAGAGAGGAGCTCCTCAACCAGGAATCCTCCTGGAAGAAGCCCGGATCGCCATAGAAGCAAAGCGCCATTGTTGAGGGACACACAAACGGCGGGGTCGCCATTAAAGCCTCTCTGCCCATGCACCAGCCCCTGCCTCCATAAGCATTAGGAAGGGCTCCCGCCAAAGCTGGCTCTCTCACACCTACGGCCACCAGCTCGCTCCCCCACGCACCCCGTCCCCTCCAGAGCCAGCTCTCTTGCACCCACGGCCTCTGGCTCTGCCGTGTGACCCATCCCTACAGGGCTGGGCTCTTGTCCTCCAGGGCAGCCTTGGGAGCAGATGCCTGTGGATGGCCCACACACAGAGGTGGAGCTGAAACCACAGCTGAGCCCCAGGGACTGTGCAACTATGAAAGAAGAGCTGAAATCTCTCCTCACAGCTGCACAAATGGCAGAATTACACCCCCACAACTGGCTTTGTAAACTCAGCACCTGAAGAACATCTAAACAGTCAACAAATGCTCCTGCAGCTGAGACGGGTCTAGCTTTAGCAGCTGTGGACTTTGTGAGCACATACATGTGGCGGATGGGCCAGGCCAGAGTCTGAGCTACCCCCATAGTACCTACAGCAGGTCCAGATCCATCATTAGTGCAATCTCCTGGGACCTGACATCAGTGGATCTATGCTAGTGGCCCGGTGAAAACAACTCCTGAGAGACACCAAGGCCAATTGCCGGCCTGCCAATGGTTAAGGTGGAGCTGAGAGCAGTGCTGACAATAGAGTAACTTGTGAGCTCAAACAATGGGTAAAAGGTGACACAACAGAGCATGCTCATAGGTGAATAGCACCAAATGAGGAATACTCAGTGGCTTCTCTCTTACTGGGACTGCTCCAATACCACCTCCCTCGCACTGCAGATCAGAAACACAGCTAAGAAACAGATCTGGGGGCCTCTACTCCAATACCTAGGGAGCAGACCCCACCCCTGACAGGGCAGTGACAACCACAGAGCAAAGGGGAGGCTCCACTCAATACCCAGGGCAGGCTTTGGTCACCAAAACACCAGTCAAATACCCTATCAGGGGGATAACAGCTAGCATACACTGAAGAAAGAGGTGGCAGACAACCATACTGAAAACAAACATTGCACCCAAAAAAAAAAATTCAAACCCATGCAGGCTACACAGGGACATTCCCACATAAAAATAATCCTCCAAGACAGTCTGAGGGTCTGGCATCTAGAGGAAGAACCCCCAGAGCATTTAGCCTTGAAGCCCAGTGGGTCTTGAGGGCAGGAGCCCCACAGGGCTGGGGGAAAGAGAGATTCCACTCTTGGAGGATGCACACAAGGTACCACAAGCACCTGGACTCAGCACAAAGCAGTAACTCCATAGGAACCTGGACTAGACCTACCTAGGGGTCTTGGAGGGTCTCCTGGGGAAGCAGGGCTTGGCTGTAGTTCACTGTGGGGGCAACAACACTGGTAGCAGAGGCCCCAGGAAATATTAATCAGCATGAGCTCTACAGGACATCCCCATTTCAGCACCAAGACTCAACTCCACCCAACAGCCTGCAGGCTCCAGTGCTGAAATGCCTCAGGCCAAACAACCAGCAAGACAGGAATACAGCTGTACCCATCAGCAGACAGGCTGCCTAAAGTCATACTAAGCTCACAGACACAACAAAACACACCAATTGACACAGCCCTGCCCACCAGAGGGACAAGACCCAAATCCACCCACCAGAGGGCAGGCACCAGTCCCCCCAACGAGGAAACCTGCAAAAGGCCCTGGACCAAACTCACCCACTAGGGGGCACACACCAAAAGCAAGAGGAACTACGATTCTGCAGCATGTGGAAAGGATACCGCAAACACAGTAAGTTAGACAAAATGAGATGACAGAGAAATATGATGCAGACAAAGGAGCAAGATAAAAACCTACGAGAACAACTAAATGAATAGGAGAGAGAAAATCTACCTGAAAAAAAATTTAGAGTAATGAGAGTAAAGATGATCCAAGATCTTGGAAAAAGGATGGAGGCACAGACTGAGAAGATACAAGAAATGCTTAACAAAGAATTAGAAGATTTAGAACAAACAAACACAGACGAACAATACAATAACTAAAATGAAAAATACACTAGAAGGAATTGATACCAGTATAACTGAGGCAGGAAAACGAATAAGTGAGCTGGAAGACAGAGTGGTGGAAATCTCTGCCACAGAACAGAATAAAGGGAAAAAAAGGATAGAAGGAAACGAGGACAGTCTCAGAGGCTACTGGGGCACCATTAAATGCACCAACATTCACATTATAGGGGTCCCAGATTAAGAAGAGAAAGAGAAAGGGCCTGAGGAAATCTTTGAAGAGATTATAGTCAAAAACTTCCCTAACATGGGAAAGAAATAGTCACCCAAGTCCAGGAACTACAGAGAGTCCTATACAGGATAAACCCAGGAGGAACACGTCGAGAAACATATTAATCAAACTGACAAATTTAAAGACAAAGAAAAAATATTAAAACAATGAGGGAAAAGCAACAAATAATATACAAGGGAATCCCCATAAGGTTATCAGCTGATTTTTCAGCAGAAACTCTGCAGGCCAGAAGGGAGTGGCATGATATATTTAAAAGTGATGAAAGGGAAAAACCTACAGCCAAGAATAATTTAACCAACAAAGCTCTCATTCAGATTCAACAGAGAAATTAAAAATTTACAGACAAGGAAAAGCTAAGAGAATTCAGCACCACCAAACCAGCTTTACAACAAATCCTAAAGGAACTTCTCTAGGCAGGGGAAAAAAAAAAAAAGACGCCACATTAGAAACAAGAAAACACAAATGGGAAAGCTCACTGGTAAAGGCAAAAATACAGTAAACAGGGCTTCCCTGGTGGCGCAGTGGTTGAGAGTCCGCCTGCCGCAAATATGATATCAAAACCAGTAGCTGTAAGTAGAGTACAAATGCAGGATATGGTAATTGCATTTGAAATTAAGAGACTGGCAACTTAAAACAATCTTGTACATATACAGACTGCTACAACAAAACCTTATGGGAACCACAGACCAAAAATCTACAATAGATACATACAAAAAAAAGAGAAAAAGCAGTCCAAACACAACACTAAAGATAGTCATCAAATGAAAACAGAAGAGAACAAAAGAGGAAGGGAATAAAAAGTCCTTCAAAAAGAAATCCAGGGGACTTCCCTGGTGGCGCAGTGGTTAAGAATCTGCCTGCCAATGCAGGGGAAATGGGTTCAAGCCCTGGTCTGGGAAGATCCCACATGCCACAGAGCAACTAAGCCCAGGTGCCACAATTACTGAGCCTGTTCTCTAGAGCCTGCATGCCACAACTACTAAAGACCACATGGCTAGAGCCTGTGCTCCTCAACAACAGAAGCCACCGCAATGAGAAGCCCACGCAACACAACGAAGAGTAGCCCCCGCTTGCCGCAACTAGAGAGAGCCTGTACGCAGCAACAAAGACCCAACAGAGCCAAAAATAAAATTAATTAATTAATTAATTTTTTCAAAACTTAAAAAAAAGAAATCCAAAACAATTAACAAAATGGCTCTAAGAGCATATATATCAATAATTTCCTTAAACGTAAATGGATTAAGTGCTCCAACCAAAAGACAAAGACAAGTTAAATGGATACAAAACCAAGGCCCGTATATATTGCTATCTACAAGAGACCTACTTCAGATCTAGGGACACATACAAACTGAAAGTGAGGAGATGGAAAATCGTATTCCATGTAAATGGAAATCAAAAGAAAGCTGAAGTACCAATACTAATATCAGACAAAATGGATTTTAAAATAAAGACTGTTACAAGAGACAAAGAAAGACACTACATAATGATCGAGAGATCAATTCAAGAAGGATATACAACAATCATAAATATATATGTACCCAACAAGGAGCACCCCAATATATAAGGCAAATACTAACAGCCATAAAAGGAGAAATTGACAGTAACACAATAGTAGTGGGGGACTTTAACACCCCACTTTCATCAATGACAGATCATCCAGACAGAAGATCAATGAGGAAACACAGGCCTTAAATGACACATTAGAACACATGGACTTAATTGATTTTTACAGAGCATTCCATCCAAAAGCAACAGAATACACATTCTTCTGAAGAGCACATGGAACATTCTCCAGGACTGATCACATGCTGGGCCACAAAGCAAGCCTCAGTAAATTTAAGAAAATTGAAATTATATCAAGCATCTATTCCAATCACTGTGTATGAAATTAGAAATCAACTATAAGAAAAAAAATTAAGAGACACAAACATGTGGAAGCTAAACAATGTTACTAAACAACCAATGGATCACTGAAGAAATCAAAGAGGAAATTTTAAAATACCTAGAGACAAATGAAAATGAAAGTACGATGATCCAAAACCTATGAGATGCAGCAAAAGCAGTTCTATGACTGAAGTTTATAGCAATGGAATCTTACCACAGGAAACAAGAAAAATCCCCAAAAAACAACCTAACCCTACATCTAAAGCAACTAGAGAAAGAAGAACAAACAAAACCCAAAGTTGGTAGGAGGAAAAAAAAATCATAAAGCTCAAGGTAGAAATAAATGAAACAAAGGCAAAGAAAACAATAGAAAAGATCAATGAAACTAAAAGCTGGTTCCTTGAAAAGATAAACAACACTGATAAACCTTTAGCCAGACTCATCAAGAAAAACAGGGAGAGGGCTCAAATCAATAAAATTAGAAATGAAAAAGGAGAAGTTACAGTGGACACCACAGAAATATTAAGGAAGAAATGAACAAATTCTTAGAAAGGTACAATCTCCCAAGACTGAACCAGGAAGAAATAGAAAATATGAACAGACCAATCACATGTACTGAAATTGAAACTGTGACTAAAAAACTCCCAACAAAAAAAGTCCAGGAGCAGATGGTTTCACAGGTGAATTCTATCAAACATTTAGAGAAGAGTTAACACTTATTTTCTGAAACTATTCCAAAAAATTGCAGAGGAAGGAACACTCCCAAACTCATTCTATGAGGCCACCATCACCCTATTACCAAAACCAAAGATACCAAAAAAAAGAAAATCACAGGCCAATATCTCTGATCAACATAGACACAAAAATCCTCAACAAAATACTAGCAATCTGAATGCAACAATACATTAAAAGGATCATATACCATGATCAAGTGGGTTTTATCACAGGGATGCAAGTCTTTTTCAATATCCACAAATCAGTGATACACACCACATCAACAAATTAAAGAATAAAAACCACATGATCATCTCAAAAGATACAGGAAAAGCTTTTGACAAAATTCAACACCCATTTATGATTAAAACTCTCCAGAAAATAGGCAGAGAGGAAACCTACCTCAACATAATAAAGGCCATACATGACAAAACCACAGCCAACATCGTTCTCAATGGTGAAAAACTGAAACCATTTCCTCTAAGATCAGAAACAAGACAACGTTGCCCACTCACACCACTATTAATCAACATAGTTTTGGAAGTTTTAGCCATGGCAATCATAGAAGAAAAAGGGATACAAATTAGAAAAGAAGCAGTAATACTGTCACTGTTTGCAGGCAACATGATACACTGCATACAAAATCCTAAAGATGCTACCAGAAAACTACTAGAGCTAATCAATGAATTGGGTAAACTAGCAGGATACAAAATTTATGCACAGAAATCTCTTGCATACCTATACACTAACGACAAAAAATCTGAAAAAGAAATTAAGGAAACACTCCCATTTACCATGGCAACAAAAAGAATAAAATACCTAGGAATAAACCTACCTAAGGAGACAAAAGACCTGTATGCAGAAAACAATATGACACTGATGAAAGAAATTAAAGACAATACAAACAGATGGCGATATATACCATGTTCTTGGATTAAAAGTATCAACACTGTGAAAATGACTGTACTACCCAAAGCAATCTACAGATTCAATGCAATTCCTATCAAACTAACAATGGCATTTTTCACAGAACTAGAACAAAAAATTTTACAATTTGTGTAGAAACACAAAAGACCCCGAATAGCCAAAGCAATGGTGAGAAAGAAAAACAGAGCTGGAGGAATCAGGCTCCCTGACTTCAGACTATACTACAAAACTACAGTAATCAAGACATTATGGTACTGACACAAAAACAGAAATATAGATCAATGGATCAGGATAGAAAGCCCAGACATAAACCCACACACATATGGTCACCTTATCTTTGATAAAAGATGCAAGACTATACAATGGAGAAAGGACAGCCACTTCAATAACTGGTGCTGGGAAAACTGGACAGCTACATGTAAAAGAATAAAATTAGAACACTTCCTAACACCATACACAAAAATAGACTCAAAATGCATTAAAGACCTAAATGTAAGGCCAGATACTAAAAACACTCTTAGAGAAAAACATAGGGAGAACACTCTATGATATAAATCACAGCAAGGTCCTTTTGACCCACCTCAGAGAGAAATGGAAATAGAAACAAAAATAAACAAACAGGACCTAATGAAACTTAAAAGCTTTTGCACAACAAAGGAAACCATAAACAAGATGAAAAGACAACCCTCAGAATGGGAGAAAATATTTGCAAATGAAGCAACTGACAAAGGATTAATCTCCAAAATATACAAGCAGCTAATCAGCTCAATATCAAAAAACAAACAACTTAATCCAAAAATGGGTGGAATTCCTAAATAGACATTTCTCCAAAGAAGACATACAGATAGCCAACAAACACATGAAAGGGTGCTCAACATCACTAATCATTAGAGAAATGCAAATAAAAACTGCAATGAGGTATCACCTCACACCAGTCAGAATGGCCATCATCAAAAAATCTACAAACAATAAATTCTGGAGAGGATGTGGAGAAAAGAGAACCCTCTTGCAGTATTGTTGGGAATGTAAATTGATACAGCCACTATGGAGAACAGTATGGAAGTTCCTTTAAAAACTAAAAATAGAACTACCATATGACCCAGCAATCCCACTACTGGGCATATACCCTGAGAAAACCATAATTCAAAAACAGTCATGTAGGGCTTGCCTGGTGGCGCAGTGGTTAAGAATCCTCCTGCCAATGCAGGGGACATGGATTGAGCCCTGGTCCGGGAAGATCCCATATGCTGCAGAGCAACAAAGCCCATGCACCACAGCTACCGAGCCTGCATTCTAGATCCCACAGGTCACAACTACTAAGCCTGCCTGCCACAACTACTGAAGCCCATGCACCTAGACTCCTTGCTCCTCAACAAGAGAAGCCACCACAATGAGAAGCCCGTGCACCACAATGAAGAGTATCCCTCACTTGCAGCAACTAGAGAAAGCCCACGCACAGCAATGAAGACCCAACACAGCCAAAAATAAATAAATGAAATAAATAAATTTAAAATATAATAAAAATAAAAAGCAAAAAAGAGTCATCTACCACAATGTTCATTGCAGCTCTATTAACAACAGCCAGGAGATGGAAGTAATCTAAGTGTCCATTGACAGAGGAATGGATAAAGAAGATGTGGCACATATATACAATGGAATATTACTCAGCCATAAGAAGAAATGAAATTGAGTTATTTGCAGTGAGAAGGATGAACCTAGAGTCTGTCATACAGAGATAAGTAAGTCGGAAAAAGAAAAAAAATACCATATGCTAACACACATATATGGAATCTAAAAAAAATGGTTCTGATAAACCTAGGGGCAGGACAAGAATAAAGACATAGGCATAGAGAATGGACTTGAGGACAAAGAGAGGGGTAAGGGTAAGCTGGGACAAAGTGAGAGAGTAGCGTTGACGTATATACACTACCAAATGTAAAATAGATACATAGTGGGAAGCAGCTGCATAGCACAGGGAGATCAGCTTAATGCTCTGTGACCACCTAGAGGTGTGGGATAGGGACGGTGGGAGGGAGACGCAAAAGGAAGGGGATATGGGGATATATGTATACATATCTCTGATTCACTTTGTTATAAAACTAACACAACAGAGGAAAACATAGGCAGAACACTAACACAACACTGTACAGCGATTATACTCCAATAAAGATGTTTAAAAAAGAAAAAAGAAAGCACAAGCCTTAAATGACACATTAGGCCAGATAGATTTAATTGATATCTGTAGGACATCCAATCTGAAAGCAGCAGAATACACTTTCTTCTCAAGTGCACACAGAACTTTCTCCAGGATAAATCACATCTTGGGTCACAAATCAAGCCTCAGTAAGTTTCAGAAAATTAAAATCCTATCAAGCATATTTTGCCACCACAATGCTATGAGATTAGAAATCAACTACAAGGAAAAAGTGTAAAAAAAAAAAAAAAACCACAAACACATGGAAGCTAAACAATATATTACTAAACTACTAATGGATCACTGAAGAAATTAAAGGTGAAATTTAAAAATACCTAGAGACAGGGCTTCCCTGGTGGCGCAGTGGTTGCGCGTCCGCCTGCCGATGCAGGGGAACCGGGTTCGCGCCCCGGTCTGGGAAGATCCCACATGCCGCGGAGCGGCTGGTCCCGTGAGCCATGGCCGCTGAGCCTGCGCGTCCAGAGCCCGTGCTCCGCAACGGGAGAGGCCACAACAGAGGGAGGCCTGCATACCACAAAAAAAAAAAATAAAAATAAAAATAAAAAAAATAAAAATACCTAGAGACAAATGCCAATGAAAACACGACAATCCAAAACCTATGAGACAGAGCAAAAGCAGTTCTAAGAGGGAAGTTTATAGCAACACAATCTTACCTCAGGAAATAAGAAAAATTTCAAATAAACAACCTAACCTTACACCTAAAGTACCTAGAGAAAGAAGAACAAACAAAACCCAAAGTTAGGAGAAGGAAAGAAATAAAAATCAGAGCAGAAATAAATGATATAGAGACAAAGAAAACAATAGAAAAGATCAATGAAAATAAAAGCTGGCTCTTTGAGAAGATAAACAAAATTGATAAAACTTTAGCCAGACTCATCAAGAAAAATGGGAGAGGAATGAAATCAATAAAATTAGAAATGAAAAAGGAGAGATTACAACTGACACCGCAGAAATACAAAAGATCGTAAGAGACTACTACAAGCAGCTATATGCCAATAACATGGACGACCTGGAAGAAATGGACAAATTCTTGGAAAAGTACAACTTTCCAAGATTGAACCAGGAGGAATTAGAAAACATAAACAGATTAATCACAGATAATAAAATTGAAACTGTAATTAAAAATTAGAAATACTAAGGATCATAAGGGACTACTACAAGCAACTCTATGCCAATAAAATGGACAACCTAGAAGAAATGGATGTATTCTTAGAAAGGTACAACCTTCCAAGACTAAATCAGGAAGAAATATTGTAGAAAATATGAACAAACCAATCATAACTACTAAAATTGAAACTGTGATTTTAAAACTTCCAACAAACAAAAGTCCAGGACCAGATGGCTTCACAGGCAAATTCTATCAAACATTTAAAGAAGAGTTAACACCTATTCTTCTCAAACTCTTCCAAAAACTTGCAAGGAAGAAACACTCCCAAGCTCATTCTATGAGATCACCATCACCCTGATACCAAAACCAGAAAAAGATAACTCAAAAAAAGAAAATTACATGCCAATATCACTGATGAACATAGACCCCAAAATCCTCAACAAAATACTAGCAAACCGAAACCAACAACACATTCAAAGGATCATACACCATGATCAACTGGGATTTATCCCAGGAATGCAAGAGAAAGAACAAACAAAACCCAAATTTAGTAGAAGGAGAGAATTCCAAGGATTCTTCAATATATGCAAATTAGCCAATGTGATACATCACATTAACAAAAACTGAAAAATAAAAAAGATATGATCGAGAAGGAACAAAGAGAGCAGAGTAGAAGGACGTGCTCTCACTCCCTCTTGGTAGAACACCAGAGTCACGGCTAGCTGCTGGACAATCATCGACATGAGGACACTGGAGCTCACCAGAAAGGGTACCCCACATCCAAAGACAAAGGAGAAGCCACAGTGAGATGGTAGGAGGGGTGCAATCACAGTAAAATCAAATCCCATAACGGCTGGGTGGGTGACTAACAGACTGGAGAACACTTATACAACAGAGGTCCACCCACTGGAGTGAAGGTTCTGAGCCCCATGTCAGGCTTCCCAACCTGGGGCTCCAGCAACAGGAGGAGGAATTCCTAGAGAATCAGACTTTGAAACCTAGTGGGATTTGACTGCAGAACTTCAACAGGACTGGGGGAAACAGAGACTCCACGCTTGGAGGACACACACAAAGTAGTGTGCGAATCAGGACCCAGGGGAAGGAGCAGTGACCCCAGGGGAGACTGAGCCAGACCTACCTGCTAGTGCTGGAGGGTCTCATGCAGAGGTGGGGGGTGGCTCTGTCTCACCATGAGGACAAGGACACTGGCAGCAGAAGTTCTGGGAAGTACTCCATGGCGTGAACCCTCCCAGAGTCCGCCATTAGCCCCACCAAAGAGCCCAGGTAGGCTCCAGTATTGGGTTGCCTCAGGCCAAACAAACAACAGGGAGGGAACCTAGCCTGACCCATCAACAGTCAAGTGGATTAAAGTTTTACTGAGCTCTGCCCACCAGAGCAACACCCAGCTCTACCAACCACAAGTCCCTCCCATCAGGAAACTTGCACAAGCCTCTTAGATAGCCTCATCCACCAGAAGCAAGAAGAACTACAATCCTACAGCCTGTGGAACAAAAACCACATTCA
>NC_041221.1:129830529-129834686 GCF_002837175.3 Physeter macrocephalus | reverse complement strand
TCGTATATTAATGCATATATGTGGAACCTAGAAAAATGGTACAGATGAACCGGTTTGCAGGGCAGAAGTTGAGACACAGATGTAGAGAACAAACGTATGGACACCAAGCGGGGAAAGTTGTGGGGGGGGGGTGGGGATGGTGGTGTCATGAATTGGGCAATTGGGATTGACATGTATACACTGATGTGTATAAAATTAATGACTATTAAGAACCTACTGTATAAAAAAGTAAATAAAATTCAAAAATTAAAAAAGAATGATATGATCATCTCAATAGATGCAGAATCCAAGACTTCGGAAAAAGAATGGAGGCAAAGATAAAGAAGATGCAATAAATGTTTAACAAAGATCTAGAAGAATTAAATAACAAACAGATATGAACAATACAATAAATGAAATGAAAAATACACTACAAGGAATCAATAGCAGAATAACTGAGGCAGAAGAACGGATAAGTGACCTGGAAGACAGAATGGTGGAATTCACTGCTGCAGAACAGAATAAAGAAAAAAGAATGAAAAGAAATAAAGACAGCCTATCCCACTACTGCAATTGCCCAGCAATTGCAATATGCAATTGCTGCAATATGCCCACTACTGGGCATATACCTAGAGAAAACCATAATTCAAAAAGACACATGCACCCCAATGTCCATTGCTGCTCTATTTACAATAGCCAGGTCATGGAAGTAACCTAAATGCCCATCGACAGACGAATGGATAAAGAAGTTGTGGTACATATATACAATGGAATATTACTCAGCCATAAAAAGGAATGAAACTGGGTCATTTGTAGAGACGTGGTGGGACCTAGAGACTGTCATACAGAGTGAAGTAAGTCAGAAAGAGAAAAACAAATATCGTATATTAATGCATATATGTGGAACCTAGAAAAATGGTACAGATGAACCGGTTTGCAGGGCAGAAGTTGAGACACAGATGTAGAGAACAAACGTATGGACACCAAGCGGGGAAAGTTGTGGGGGGGGGTGGGGATGGTGGTGTCATGAATTGGGCAATTGGGATTGACATGTATACACTGATGTGTATAAAATTAATGACTATTAAGAACCTACTGTATAAAAAAGTAAATAAAATTCAAAAATTAAAAAAGAATGATATGATCATCTCAATAGATGCAGAAAAAGCTTTTGACAAAATTCAACACCCATTTATGATAAAAACTCTCCAGAAAGTGGACTTAGAGGGAACCTACCTCAACATAATAAAGCCCGTATATGACAAACACAGCAAACATCATTCTCAATGGTGAAAAACTGAAAGCATTTCTTCTAAGATCAGGAATAAGACAAGGATGTCCACTCTTGCCACTTAAATTAATGCATATATGTGGAACCTAGAAAAATGGTACAGATGAACCGGTTTGCAGGGCAGAAGTTGAGACACAGATGTAGAGAACAAACGTATGGACACCAAGCGGGGAAAGTTGTGGGGGGGGGTGGGGATGGTGGTGTCATGAATTGGGCAATTGGGATTGACATGTATACACTGATGTGTATAAAATTAATGACTATTAAGAACCTACTGTATAAAAAAGTAAATAAAATTCAAAAATTAAAAAAGAATGATATGATCATCTCAATAGATGCAGAAAAAGCTTTTGATAAAATTCAACACCCATTTATGATAAAAACTCTCCAGAAAGTGGACTTAGAGGGAACCTACCTCAACATAATAAAGCCCGTATATGACAAACACAGCAAACATCATTCTCAATGGTGAAAAACTGAAAGCATTTCTTCTAAGATCAGGAATAAGACAAGGATGTCCACTCTTGCCACTTAATTTCAAAGGAATCCAGGCCTCCCTGGTGGTGCAGTGGTTGAGAGTTCGCCTGCTGATGCAGGGGACGTGGGTTCGTGCCCTGGTCTGGGAAGATCCCACATTCTGTGGAGTAGCTGGGTCCGTGAGCCATGGCCGCTGAGCCTGCGCGTCCGGATCCTGTGCTCCGCAACGGGAGAGGCCACAACAGTGAGAGGCCCGCGTACCACAAAAAAAAAAAAAAAAGAAAGAAAGAAAGAAAAAAGAAATAAAAGGAATCCAAATTGGAAAAGAAGTAGTAAAACTGTCAATGTTTGCAGATTACATGATACTATACATAGAAAATCCTAAAAATGCTACCAGAAAACTACTAAAGCTTATCAATGATTTTGGTAAAGTGGTAAGTTACAAAATTAATACACAGAAATGTGTTGCATTTCTATTTACTAACAATGAAAGATCAGAAAGAGAAATTAAGGAAACAATCCCATTTACCATCACATCAAAAAGGAGGCAAAGGCCTGTACTCAGAAAAATATATATACTGATGAAAGAAATCAAAGATGACACAAACAGGGCTTCCCTGGTGGCTCAGTGGTTGAGAGTCCGCCTGCCAATGCAGGGGCCACGGGTTCGTGCCCTGGTCCAGGAGGATCCTACATGCCGTGGAGCAGCTGGGCCCGTGAGCCATGGCCACTGAGCCTGCACGTCCGGAGCCTGTGCTCCGCAACAGGAGAGGCCACAACGGTGAGAGGCCCGCATAAAAAAAAAAAAAAAAAAAAAGATGACACAAACAGATGGAGAGATATAGCATGTTCTTGGATTGCAAGAATCAAAATTGTGAAAATGACTATACTACCCAAGGAAATCTATGGATTCAATGCAAGTCCTATCAAATTACCAATGGCATTTTTCACAGAACTAGAACAAAAAATTTTTTAACTTGTATGGAGACACAAAAGACCCCAAATAGCCAAAGCAACCTTGAGAAAGAAAAATGGAGATGGAGGAATCAGGCTCCCTGACTTCAGACTGTACTACAAAGCTACAGTCGTCAAAAGAGTATGGTACTGGCACAAAACCAGAAATACAGATCAATGGAACAGGATAGAAAGTACAGACATAGGAGATTGGTTCAAGATGGCAGAGTAGAAGGACGTGCCCTCACTCCCTCTTGTGAGAACAGCGGAATCACAACTAACTGCTGAACAATCATCAACAGGAAGACACTGGAACTCACCAAAAAAAAATACCCCACATCCAAAGTCAAAGGAGAAGCCACAATGAGATGGTAGGAGGGACGCAATCACAGTAAACTCAAATCACATAACTGCTGGGTAGGTGACTCACAAACTGCAGAACATTTATAACACAGAAATCCACCCACTGGAGTAAAGGTTCTGAGCCCCACGTCAGACTTCCGAACCTGGGGGTCTGGCAAAGGGAGGAGGAATTCCTAGAGAACCAGACTTTGAAGGCTAGCAGGATTTCATTGCAAGACTTTGACAGGACTGGGGGAAACAGAGGCCCACTACTGGAGGACACACACAAAGTAGTGTGTGCATCAGGACCCAGGGGAAGGAGCAGTGACCCCATAGAGACTGAACCAGAACTACCTGCTAGTGTTGGAGGGTCTCCTGCAGAGTTGGGGGGTGGCTCTGTCTCACCATAAGGACAAGGACACTGGCAGCAGAAGTTCTGGGAAGTACTCCATGGCGTGAACCCTCCCAGAGTCCGCCATTAGCCCCACCAAAGAGCCCAGGTAGGCTCCAGTGTTGGGTCGCCTCAGGCCAAACAACCGACAGGGAAGGGACCCAGCCCCACCCATCAGCAGACAAGTGGGTTAAACTTTTACTGAGCTCTGCCCACCAGAGCAACATCCAGCTCTACCAACCACCAGTCCCTCCCATCAGGAAACCTGCACAAGCCTCTTAGATAGCCTCATCCACCAGAGGGCAGACAGAAGAAGCAGAAGAACTACAATCCTGCAGCCTGTGGAACAAAAACCACATTCACAGAAAGATAGAAAAGATGAAAAGGCAGAGGGCTATGTACCAGATGAAGGAACAGGATAAAACCCCACAAAAACAACTAAATGAAGTGGAGATAGGCAACCTTCCAGAAAAAGAATTCAGAATAATGATAGTGAAGATGATCCAGGACTTCAGAAAAAGAATGGCAGCAAAGATTGAGAAGATGCAAGAAATGTTCAACAAAGAACTAGAAGAATTAAAGAACAAACAAACAGATATGAACAATACAATAAATGAAATGAAAAATACACTACAAGGAATCAATAGCAGAATACCTGAGGCAGAAGAACGGATAAGTGACCTGGAAGACAGAATGGTGGAATTCACTGCTGCAGAACAGAAT